>NC_080671.1:115482153-115782153 GCF_030247195.1 Topomyia yanbarensis
GTTTTGCAGAACAACTTGAAGCACGTGGCTGAATGTGATAAAGTTGGAATTAAGATTCCCGTGTACATAGAAAAAGACTATTTAGATGTAAAGCTACACGACCTATCACCACGTACCCCTCTTGATCTAGTTGCAGAATACATGTCGCAATACGGAGGAGTAGAATCCATTACACCTGATTCGTGGAGAAATTTCTTCCCGGGTACACCTAACGGTGTTCTTGTAGTGAGGATGCGGATCGAAAGACCTATCCCCTCCCACTTGACTATAAAACTGAAAACCCACGAAGCTACTATTAATCAAACTACGTTATGCACCCACGAGGGGCAAACTCCTACGTGCAGGTATTGTAATCAGACAGCACTCCACGGACAACCTTGCGCGGAAGATACAGAGGAGAGTGCATCACCACCGATTGCCAACGAATCCACGGAAAACCAACCCAAAAAAGAGATCAATACCAATACCCGAACCACAAACGATTGCAAAATTTGGGGCAGCTGTTCAGTCCATATTTACAACTGCAAAAGCAGCATCCAGCATCCCAAAAACCACTGTAAGCAACATCGGCGAAGAAGATAATAACAATGACGACTGACTTACACTGGTCACCCGTAAGTGTAAGAAGCAGGAATTAACATCTGATCGCGAGCACCAAGACACTTTTAACGACAGAAGAGAATTAAATGATCCCCATGACGCAGCAGGCGAGCCGCGAAAGAAGCTCGGTTAAGCTACCGCTATGAGCCGTGTCAAATAAACGAACTAAAAAAAACTTTGATTGCCAATAGCAAAGAGTCTAAAAATAATTTTCAAATTTCTCAATTGACAGTACACGTAGATTCCTTAAAACTTGCAAAAAAGGTCGGTATCGTAAAATATGGGGGAACCTCCTTTTGAATGCCTGCCATTGATGGTGCCATACAATAAGACATATTATTCAGCTTTTGATCCTCATTCATGTGATAAGTTAAGCACTTTCACTACGTCTGCCTCCGGTTCGTACCGACACACTCATCAACCGAACACTGTTTTCAACGTCCACCCTTAAAAACTTTTTCCCGCATGAAAATGAAGCACCACACAATGATGGTTCATTTTTGCATCCGATATCTATCCGGTGTGGACTGTCGTTTAATGTCCGGTTCATTGGCAAACAATGCGTGTATTTATTTTGGGACGAAGAACGTCCTTATGCATATATTTGAACATGTATCCAGTTAATTGACCCTACCCAGGTTAGAATCGTTGTCCCTTTCTCCATTGTTATTTGAAATTACACATGAAAATGAGTTTTACAACAGCACTGTTTTGAGAAATGTTCTCCGTATGAAATTTCTTGCTCGAAATTACCCGTGACGAAACATGTTTATCCAACAGTCGAGGACACGAAATTCTTCTTCAAATTATTTGATGGTTGAACAATTCAACATCACCAACTTCCAATTCAATTCATCATCTGTTCGACTGTACTGAATAAACAAAACCCAACCCGGTCCCATTCCTGTGCCGTGCTCCCGACATCAAAATTTCGTTGATGCTGGGGCAAAAGAGGCGACGAAAGGAATCACCGAGCCTGCCGGCCGGCCGGGTTGCTGCCGGCCAAATGTGCCGACCAAAAGTTGTAATGGGAAAATTCAAAATTATGGAAACGGATTCACGCGATATGCACCGTGAGTATTAATTATTTTTATCTCGTAATGCGCTCGCCCGTAGTGCACAGACCGCAGGCCTCTCATGACGAAATGGGACACACTCCGTGCAACAGTTTCGTTCCGAAATTGGATGGAGGGGAAAGAATGATACTATGATAGAGCCGGTTTCGGCTATAATAGAACCCCGACAGCGCAGCGTGTGGCGGGCGAGCATTCTGGAAACGGTGCGATTGCTGCAGCGGCGACAATGCCGGAACTTAATTCGTTTTGCAGGCTTTTAATAAATTCCGGTCGTTAAATAATGGAAGGTATGAAGGTGTTACTCACTAGCGCAGATTTATGCTTGTAGGTCAAGCTTTAATTGATGGTTTTAGTTTTATTTCGTGCACTGCTGTGACAATTGTGGTAATTCCTTCAAATGAATTTGGAAGCTTAATGGGAGGTGGGAATAGTTTCGAATTATTCACTATGTGAACATTGAGCCCAACCCAATGGCGAACGATTCACATGAAAATATGATAGCGTCAAAAATATATGTTTTCTTTCCACTGGATGCTACACTTCTGAGTATTAACATTTGACACGATCTGCCGTGTTTGATTTCATCTTAATTTACCATTTCCAAAAAGTTTAAAAAAAATATGGTATCCTTATCAAAGATTTTTAGTTTCTAATGTTAAGCTTGACTGGAGCTTTGGAACTGCACTCACCTGCCTACTTACACGTTCGATCCCTAATGCTGGGATCCAGAATCCATTCCGGATATAGACATTTTTCTTCCATCTCATCTCTTATCAAATTGGATGGAAGCAATTCTGCAGGGATTCTATATACATATGTACATTGAAGCGCCGTTATTTTTTTCATGGTATCCTTACATTGTGAACCCGCTCAGTCGCAGTGGAAATTGAGATTCAATGCGGGGAAGTAACCGAAAGATTCAATTGATTGATAACATTTTCAACTGTTCTATGAGATCTGATTTTTTTTCTTTTTTTCCATTGATTGTCGTAGTTGATGATACTGCCGGTGCTTTCTACATTGACTACCTATCTACAATTTCGACAAACTGACAGTGAGTTAGAAACCCTCCTGTTTGGTGTGTTACTGCGATCTCTCATTGGTGGGAAGACTTATCGACGTTTTTTAATCAATCTTATGTTTTGCTTGGGAATTGGGGAATCATTGATTGTCATTTCGCCATTCTTTCTATCATGGAATATTATGGTTTAGGTTCAGAAAATATTCGGTAACAGTTTATATAGTGAGAGATACTAAACTGACATGGCAACAGGATTAGTGTTTCAAAAGCTGACTGTTTTTTTGTGAGAACTGTAAAATACCAGTACTATAGTTCTATTTATAGTGAAAAGAAACATTAAAAATAATAAAATAATTGATTTATATGTCTTACAAGTATTCTGATCAACAAAGCATTTTAATGTGACACTTGCTTTGGAACATCATCTCTCATTTAAGCAGAAGATTGGAATTTTATATCGCAATATCGCGGTTATCTCATTTTTATATAAATTGGGTTCTCGGTTCTGTCACCTCGAGCGAAAGTCAACGCAATTTACTCTACAGCGGCCTATTGTATCAGTGCGAATTGCATGTTTCTATCCTTTGCACACTATGGCTCCTTACTCTACTGTACACCTAGCTAGCCAGGGGCCATGCATAAATGACGTAGCATTTTGGGGGTAGGGAGGTACACCAAATTTGTGACGAAGTGTGACGAGGGAGGGGGGGGTAGGGTCAGAAGTTGTGCGACGTAGCATTAAATTTTTTGACGGGCATCAAACCCCTTTGATTAGAGAAAACAATTTAATGTTTATCCAATTTCAAATTTTCTCATGTGGTAAATTTTACAATTCTCGCAAAAAAACGAAAAGATTTTGTGTGCGGATTTAACTTACTACACTTACACCCCGGGCCCCGTGGTGGTGGAGGAACGCTACGTGGGAAGCTGAGCTGCAAGCAACCGGGAGGGTCATAGGTGGTGGATAATGCTTAATCGCGATAGCAACTAGTTGTGATTCGCGACCCGAACCTGCAGCGGGGGCTGACTGCGGGTGTGGTAGGACGAGTTAGTGGGCCCTATACGTTCTAGGCCTAAATACCACATGCCCTTAAGCAGCCCTGGCAAGGCGAGCCAGCGCCGCCTTTAAATAAGCGCTTAGCCCAAATCCCTCTCCTCCCGTTATCCTTCCTTCCTTCTGCGGCTGTTCGCCCATCTAAATATGGAAGCTGTTCTTCAATGTCAGCTTCTTTCACCGAACAGCCTAGATAAGCTGTGTAGTGTCGGTAGTGGTTGTTTCAACCGGCTAAGAATTACACTACGGACTACCTGTTCCAGTAGTAAAAATCTACCAAACAGGGAACCCCAATTCCATAGTGTCATGCGACCCGTGCTATGGGTAAAATTGTTGAGGGAGTTTAAAACATTCTCAATGGCGAACGGAGCCTGGGAAGAGTTGGGCGAACTCCCCAGTATGCTGCATTGCGCAGCGGAACGTTCACTCTACACACCGAAGTTTTTTCACCGATGATCCACTTAATTTTGCCGAATTTTTGTTGGCTGGGGGTTTGCTGAGACTCTCGGCTGATAGTAGTTCGGTGAAGTTTTGTTGAGTTTCGATTATCAAATTTCGATGTGTACAGATGAACCTGCCCAGAGGCCGTGTGGTATCCGGCCTAGAATTGAGCCACTGGAGTCCTGCTTCCATGTCGTAGGAGGCGACTGTTCAGCATACCTACCGCATAACAAATCATCTCCTTCTGATGATTTCAAAAGCGTTGTATCATATTGTAGCAGAAATGGGCTTCCGCTCATTATCGGCAGTGATGCGAATGCTCATCACATCATTTGGGGCAGCTCAGACATCAATCTGAGAGGCTTTGAACTGATGGAGTACATAAGTAGTACAAATCTCCATATTCTGAATGTGGGAAACCGACCAACTTTTGCGAGGTCTGGGAGGGAGGAGGTGTTAGACATAACACTTTGCTCTGATAGAATTTTGCATGAACTGGGAAATTGGCAGGTTCCAAATGAAACTGAACCATCTCTATCCGATCGTAAATATATATTTTTCGATCATTTTGATGTCACCTTCAATGTGGTGACCTATCGTAATCCTAAATCAATAAACTGGGACCTCTTTTTGGAAAACTTGGCGACTAAATTTCATGGATATTTTCCAACAATTAGTCAACTAGACGCCTTAGATAACGTCGTGGATACGACAAACTCATTCATATTAGCATCCTACGAAGAAGCTTGTCCACTTCGTACTGTTAAATCGACTAGGGGAACCCCTTGGTGGAGGGCTGACCTTGAAAGAATGAAGAAAGTTATGAGAAGAGCTTGGAACCGGCGTCAGCGTGATGACTCCAGGGCTTTCAGGTCAGCTCGTAGTGCATATAAGAAATGTCTTACATCTGCAGAACGGGCTGGCTGGTAAAGCCTATGCACTAATGTCTCTAGTCTGAACGAGGCTAGCAGATTAAATAAAATTCTCTCCAAATCGAATGATTTTCAGATGAACTCCTTAAAAACCAGAGATGGTGTTTATGTGACGGACGAAAAAGATGTTCTTAATTGTCTCTTAGACACACACTTTCCAGGTTGTATCGATCCGGAGTTGAACAATGTTCACAGATCTCATTCTGGTGATTCGGACTCGTGGGCGTTAGCACGCACATTGGTTTCCACTGAATCGGTCAAGTGGGCAGTTGACAGCTTTGCTCCATACAAATCACCCGGAAAAGATGGAATACTTCCCGTGCTACTGCAAAAGGAATTTGATATTCTTAAACATGTCTTGAAAAAGATTTTGCTTTCCAGTCTTGCTACCGGGTATATCCCGAAAGCATGGCGAGAAATAACTGTTAGATTTATTCCCAAAGGGGGGCGCTCAAGCTATGAAGAAGCCAAGAGTTTTAGGCCTATCAGCTTAAGTTCTTTTCTTCTGAAAGCTTTGGAATGAATAATCGATCATCGCCTCAGGAACGTTAGTATAGTGAAATCCGCGATCGCGCTTCACGATGTTGTTTACAACATTGATAAGGACTTCTCGCTTAAGCAATCTAGCTTAGGCGTATTCCTAGATATTGAGGGTGTTTTGACAATGTGTCCTTTCAGTCTATTCTGGAAGCGACGCGCGGTCATGGGGTATCTACATGTATCTTGGGTTGGGTGAACGCAATGCTTAGTAACCGCCTTCTCTGCTCGTCACTGCGACAGGCTGAGATAGTATTTGCGGTTGTCCTCAGGGTGGCGTTCTGTCACCTTTGTTATGGAACTTGGTTGCCGACGGTTTGTTGAAGAAACTCAATGACCTTGGATTTCCAATCTATGGGTTTGCTGACGATTACCAAACACTAATTACTGGACTTTGCATCGGAACAATCTTTGACTCAATGCAACAGGCATTAAGAGCTGTCGAACAGTGGTGTCGACAAGTTAAACTTTCAGTTAACCCAAGCAAAACTTCAATGGTTCTTTTCACGAAGAAGCGAATAACAACCGGGGTTCGTCCCTTGCAGTTCTTTGATTCTGAGCTACTGTGTGCAGATCAAGTCAAATACGTTGGAGTCATATTGGATTCCAAACTGAATTGGTCTGCTCACATTGAGTTCAGAGTCAAGAAAGCGTGCATGGCCTTCGGGCAGTGCAGACGAACTTTTGGAAAGACCTGGGGTCTCAAACCTAAATACATCTATTGGATTTACACGACAATTGTACGTCCAATACTGTCATATGGATGCCTTGTGTGGTGGCAGAGGAGAGAGGTGGTGACAGTCCAGTCTAAATTAAACCATCTGCAAAGAATGGCGCTCATGGCGTTGACTGGTGCTTTCACCACGACTCCGACTGCTGCTCTTGAGGCACTTCTAAATATCAAACCATTACACATACACTTAAAACAAGAAGCACTATCATGTGCATACAGACTGCAGGTTACTGGGCTTTGGAACAGTAATCATGTTGATCTTGCTACCAGTCATACACGATTATGGTCACAAATGGTTACATGGGGTGAAGATATTCTTGCTCCCAGCGATATTACACTCACTTGTAGTTTTCCTTACAGGACATTGCATGTGAAGATTCCCTATCGAGAGGAGTGGTTGTCTGGCTTTATGGAAAGACAACAACAAACGCAAGTGGTTTGTTACACTGACGGTTCTCTGATGGAGGGACGTGCCGGTGCTGGTGTCTGCTGTCGTGAAATGAGATTGGAACAATCTCACTCACTAGGTAGATACTGTACTGTATTCCAAGCAGAAATCTTTGCGATTATGTGCGGGGTGCAATCGACCCTTCAACTGAGTTTGTCCGGCAGAGTTATAAACTTCTGCTCCGATAGTCAGGCTGCAATCAAGGCCCTTAGCTCAGACAAATCCCGGTCCAAGCTAGTGATCGCGTGCCGAACCCAAATCGAAGAACTAAGCATTGTCAACACTATCTACCTTGTCTGGGTGCCCGGACATTGCGGTATTACTGGAAATGAATGGGCTGACGAATTGGCCAGGGCGGGTTCAGCGATTGACTTCGTAGGTCCTGAGCCCGCGCTGCCAATTTCGACAAGTTGGATAAGGGAAAAAATACGGTCCTGGGCTTCGTCCGAGCACCGCAATTATTGGAGAAATCTACAAACGTGTCGCCAAACAAAGGCGTTTCTAGAACAACCATGCCCAGTGGTTTCGAAAAATCTCTTACATTTTTCGAAGCTCCACTGCGGCATGCTGACCAGGGATTTAACCGGCCACTGCAAACTCAATTATCACATGGCAACTATTCAGCGCGCTGAGTCTTTTTCATGTGATCTTTGTGAATCCGACTACGGAACCTCATATCGTCTGATATGCAACTGTCCAGCGGTAGCGCAATTGCGATTTCTAGTCTTCAGCCGTCCTTATATAGACGAAACCATGTTTGGACGACTGAAACTCAGAGACATACTAAAGATTCTTATCCAATGTGGTAAAGAGCTTTAGGCTTATTCGCAGGCAAGTTGAACTACTTGTGAGTTTAACTTACCTGTTGTTTATTTTTGTTTTGTGCTGTTATTTTTCTCACCCTTCCAATTCTACTTCCCCACACCTCCTTGTCCTTTCCTTCCGCTCATGAAATGATGAAAACACACGGCAAGGCACAAATCCCCGACTATGTACGGGGAACGTGCCATTTGAGCCAATATATTCTGATTCCTGATTCCTGATTCCTACTGTACACCTAGGGGCATTGCATAAATGACGTAGCATTTTGGGGGTAGGGAGGTACATCAAATTTGTGACGAAGTGTGACGAGGGGGAGGGTAGGGTCAGAAGTTGTGCGACGTAGCATTAAATTTTTTGACGGGCATCAAACCCCTTTGATTAGAGAAAACAATTTAATGTTTATCCAATTTCAAATTTTCTCATGTGGTAAATTTTCCAATTCTCGGAATTGCAAGCTCGCAAAAAAACGAAAAGATTTTGTGTGCGGATTTAACTTACTACATGTTACCGTTTGGGTAGTTTATCCTATTTAACCAATCCGCACGCAAAGAGAGCAGAAGAGAAGAGTACTCTATACTACTGTTCGTTGTAGCCTGGTGTGATCGACTCGTTGCTATAAAATAGGAGTTACTATTTGTGGTAATGCACCTTAGCATGCACAAGATCTAGTTTAACTAAATTAGAATAAATGTTTAAATAAAGAATATAATAATTGGTTAAGACTTAAAAGAATATTTATAAATACATCGCCGATTTAGATAAACACTCCACTACGATAAGCAGGATTAATGGTCAATTTGAAAATTATAGAGCACAATTTGTAAACACACTTGATATCTACTGTACAAAACACCTACACTAATTGATAGATCTACCGGAAAAAGGGGAAAAGAGGAGAAGGATACAGAAATAAGAAAAAGGAAAGGAAATTGATAGGGAGAGGTTGCGATTGACACTAGAACAATGTAAGACTCATTTCCACTTGAATCGTCACTTCGTCAGCTTGTAAATTTGGAAGTAGAATCAATGTATACAAGTTGGTTAGGATTGAAGTAAGTGAAGTAGTACTAAATTCCGTTTTACCGGATAGTTCCGATAAGAAGATTATTTTTGGAATACTGGAATCAGGTAGGATGAATAATCCAATAATATTATAGTCCAACCGAGCAGCACCTCTTCTATACTGACTGACCCACGCCGTTTCATCCAATCAGGACCCAGTTGGTATTCCATACGAAATCACGAAGCTTTGGCAAGGACTAGTTCCAAGGCAAGGGAATAGCAGAAACTAGAAATCATACTGACCACGTGTCACCCTTTTCAACAGTCCAGACGGCCAATACCAACGAGCGCAAATCTACATGCACTCAACTCGTCAGGCCACCCAAACTAAACCGCCCTTTTGACGAGTGTTGGCGAGCACCCGAGAAACTAGCCTTCCATCACAGATTGTGTAGAAAACGATTATCCCCACTCGACGTCGTCCTAGCAAACCCCGCCTACAGTAGATCACATCACCGCCGGCCGGCCACTCGTACACACACATATACACACACACGCACACAGGGGCAGCAGGGACAGGAAGAACAGGAGTCTAGGGGCCTAACGAACCCCCCCACGGCCCTACTGTGAGTTGGGGAGTTTTGCTAGGATATGGTGGGGCTAGCATTAGGCTCTTCTAAACCTCTAAAAAAGGCCATAACTTCGAAAGCAGCTCCGACGAAGCGAGTCTGTGCCGCTTCTGCTAAGATCCTAAGATTCCAATAATCTAAGATCTTAGCAATAAAAGCACTCTAGCCCAACTGGAGTGCCAACCGGCACATCAGGATCGACACCAGTAACATCCTGATTATGGAATACTGGCCATGGCGAACGTCAACGGACAGGACACGGATCACGAATAGGACGGCGACTTTGGGCTGACAGGCGTGCTGTTCAACTCCCTGTGTAAGGAAAGATGACTCCGATTTGAAATGGCGAGTGAGCTAACAACATGGCTGCCTTCGTCCCAACAAAACCGTGGCAGGTCTCCGGGTACGTTCGAAACTCGTCATCATTTGGTTGGTGGTACTAGGGTCGGTTGAAGCATTCCTGATTTACGCCGATCCGGCTCTGAACACTACTTCCCATGAATGATAGTGTCAACCCTTGCATGACCTCATTGCTGCTTTTTGGCAGCATAGATAATCATGGGATCACGAGAGGCAACTATGTGCAGCGAGTGGAGATAGCGGCCCGGAGTTGGGACCCAATAAAATGGAGAAACAACAAGCAACCAATATAAACGGAGCAGGAACGATGAATCCGTTTGCCAGAGGTGGGTTGGTGAGGTCACCACCACCAATAGTAGTTGCAGTCATTCAACAAGAGCAGGAGGAGGGGAAGTCGAAACAATAGCAACAGCAGCAGCAAAAACAGTCAGAGCAGAGCGGAATGAGCTACACCCCACAAAAGCCAAAAGTAGTGGCAGCGAAGCACATGGTGGAGGAGTTCCACAAGTTCGTGGACACGAGAAACAATGTCCATAAAGACATTAAGGAGATGGTCATCAAAATCCGGAAGGCGCTACTGTCTGCTGTGAAAGAGTATGATACGGCAACGCAGACGGCGGACTCAGCTGAGCGAGCATTGGCGTCGGCTAAGGCCATTATCCTCCTAGCCCCTCCGAAACAGGGTAAAGAGAGGCAGATTGGAGTTGAGAACACGTCAGTTCCCATGACTCCAAAAAGGACAAGATCCTCGCCAGGAGACGAAAGACCAGGCGGGTCAAAGAGCCACCTTACAGGGTAAAAGCTGGCGTACCGTTGTAGGTCGGAAGGAGAAACACGGGAAACAGCAAAAAAAGAAGGAGGAGCGAAAAGGGGAGCAGAAGAGGAAATCAAAACCCTCGGGTCGTCAGAAGGCGCCTAAGGGAGAAACCGTGCTCGTCAAAGCAAATGACGAGACTACGTACGCAGCACTGCTCAAAAAGGTCAGAGAGGACCCGGAGCTGAAAGATTTGGGAGAAAACGTGTTAAGAGTCAGGCGTATCCCAAACAATGAGATGCTCCTCGAACTGAAGAAGAATACTACGACTAGTAGCTCTGCCTTGCAGGAGTCTATAACTAAATCAATGGGTGGAAATGCAGAAGTTAAAGCCTTAAGCCCGGAGATGGTAATTGTGTGCAAGGACCTTGATGAAATAACGACGGAAGACGAGCAATGAAGCAGCAGTGCAAACTGGGCGAGGTGCACATGACGATCCGGTTAAGGAAGGGATACGGAGGAACGCAGACAGCGATGATTCGTTTACCGGTAACCGCTGCAGACAAGGCACTAGAGGTAGGTAAAGTTACAATTGGATGGTCGAGATGCCTACTGAGAGCCGCCCCACGAGTAAATAAACAAGCGGAGAAATGCTTCAAATGTTTAGGCTTTGGACAATTAGCAGGGGCTTGCAAAGGTCCAGACAGATCCGGGATGTTCTGGAAATGCGGAGAGACGGGCCATCTTGCGAGAGACTGCAGGCAGAGGCCGAAGTGCTTGCTTTGCACCCTAACGGAAGGAAACGACCATCAGACGGGTGGCTTTTAATGCCCAGCCTACAAGAAGGCGACTGCAGGCCAACGGTGATGGAGATGACCCAGATAAATCTGAATCACTGTGATATCGCACAGCAACTGTTGTGGCAGTCTACGACAGAAACTATGTGCGATGTCGCTTTGATCGCAGAGCCTTATCAAGTCCCCCCTAATAACGGTAACTAGGTGGCGGATAGATCAGGAACCGCTGTGATACAAGTAATGGGTAGATTCTCCATCCAAGAAGTAGTAGAACGTTCATATGAGGGTTTCGTGATAGCCAAAATCAACGGCATCTTCGTATGCAGCTACTACGCTCCTCCAAGGTGGACAGTAGAGTAGTTCAGCCTAATGCTGGAGCAGTTAACCAAGCAGTTGATCGATCGGAAGCCGGTAGTCATTGGTGGTGACTTCAACGCCTGGGCTGTGGAATGGGGCAGTAGAGTAATCAACACAAGAGGGTGTATCCTGCAGGAAGCTCTAGCGAAGTTAGACGGACGATTGTGCAATGAAGGTTCTGTTAGCATATTTCGGAGAGACGGGAGGGAGTCTATCATCGACGTCACATTCTGTAGTCCCTCATTGACGGCGAACATGGATTGGAGTGTATGCGAAACGTATACGCATAGTGACCACCAGGAGATTCGCTACTGTATCGGTCAACGGAACCCCGCGGCAGTACAGAGAAGGGTGACCGGCGAACGAAAGTGGAAGACGAAAGCCTTCAACAAAGACCTCGGATCGGCAAGTGACTAACAAACGTGGTACTGAAAGCTGCGATCCTGGCATATCCGGACATGTTCAGGATAGTGATGCAGAAGTGCCTAAATGAAGGCAACTTCCCCGAAATGTGGAAGGTCCAGAAGCTGGTGTTGCTGCCGAAGCCAGGGAAGCCACCTGGCGACCCGACCTCGTACAGGCCCATATGCCTGCTGGATACACTCGGAAAACTCCTGGAAAGGATCATTCTTAACAGGTTGACGAAATTCACGGAAGGTGAGCGCGGACTGTCCAAGATGCAGTTCGGTTTCCGCAAAGGAGCATCGACAGTGGATGCAATTCGAATAGTGCTCGAGAGTGCTGAGAAGTCATCTAAACAGAAGCGAAGAGGAGATCGACACTGCACTGTGGTCACGATAGATGTGAAGAACGCGTTCAACAGTGCTAGCCCAGCTGGGAAGCCATCGTTGCAGCGCTGCGTAGAATGAGGGTTCCCGACTATCGATGCCAGATCCTGAAGAGCTACTTTCAGAGCAGAGTGCTGCTGTACGAGACGAGCGAAGGACAGAAGTCATTGCGTGTCACAACGGGCGTTCCTCAGGGCTCCATTCTCAGTCCTACCCTTTGGAACGGGATGTACGATGGGGTCTTAACGCTGCAGCTACCTAGGAAAGTGAAAATCGTGGGTTTCGCGGACGACGCGTCACTAACGGTGATGGGTGAGACACTTGAAGAAGTGGAGGTGTCGGTGACGGAGACAATAGACGCGATCGAGAGCTGGATGAACGGGGTCAAGCTGAAAATAGCTCACCACAAGACGGAGGTGTTGTTGGTCAGTAACTGCAAATCGGTTCAACGGATGCAGATCGACGTCGGAGGGCACGTGATTGCATCGAAGCGTGCATTGAAGCAATTGGGACTTATAATCGACAATCGGTTGAGCTTCAACAAGCACGTTGATTACGCCTGTGAAAAGTCGGCGAAGGCAACGAACGCAATAGCGAGAATCATGCCAAACGTCGGCGGCCCGAGAAGCAGCACGAGACGTCTGCTTTCTACTGTTTCGTCATCGATACTCCGATATGGGGTTCCTGCCTGGAGTGCTGCGCTGAAAACCAAGCGGAACCGTGAAAAGCTAAACAGGACATTCCGGCTGATGGCCGTACGAGTCGCGAGTGCCTACAGAACAATATCGTCGGAGGCAGTATGCGTTATCGCCGGGATGATCCGCATCTGCATTACTCTGGCGGAGGACGTGGAATGCCATTAGCGGAGAAATACACGTAACGTTAGGAGACTAGTCCGAGCGGACTCGTTGGCTAAATGGCAACAGAAGTGGGACAACGCGGAGAAAGGAAGGTGGACCCATCGACATAGAAAGGAAGGTGGACCCACCGACTCATCCCAAATGTATCGGCCTGGGTACATAGGAAGCATGGAGAGGTGAACTTCCATTTGACGCAGTTTTTGTCCGGGCACGGATGCTTCCGGAAGTACTTGCATCGGTTTGGACATGCTTCGTCACCCCTTTGCCCGGAGTGTGCGACTGTGCAGGAGAAACCGGAACACGTGGTCTTCGAATGCCCTAGGTTCGAAGAAGTTCGTAGGGGTATACCTGGTATGACAGTGGACAATATCGTCAAAGAGATGTGCCGTGACGAACATACATGGTACGCTGTCAACAGAGTGGTCTCGAGCATACTCTACGAGCTGCAGAGGAAGTGGCGAAGAGACCAACAAGAAGCCACAAATCGGGTTTCGAGAGAAATTCCGCCGCTGGGGAACTCTCCAACTGTGTAGACTAGGTCCACCGCCGGGGGCCAGTTGAGTAGTACGTGACGTAGCACCGAGTTGGGTCGTCGGGGCGCCGCTTCATCGGAATCGCCGAACTGATCTCGACCGCCGGGGATTAGACCGAGTAGACTGCGTCGCAGAGCTGGCAGTGGGTCGTTGGGGCGCTGGTGAACCGGAAGTTACGCTCCACCCGGAATCGCCGGATAGACCTCAGCACCTACTGTATGGCCCGTTGAGTAGGCTAGATCCACCGCTGGGGACTAGATCGTGTAGATCGGGACGACACGGAGAGCTAAATGGCTCACAAAAACAAACATCGTAATCAGAAGAAATCTACCACTCGGTTGCAGGAGAATAGGCTAGATCCATTGTTGGGGACAAGGTGAGGGCGGGAGCTGAATGGCTCATCGGGAAAGTAGAGCGAAACGGAACCAGAGGAAGCGAAAGGGCTCAAGAAATTGTGGTGCTAAAACAAAAGAAGAATCGGTATCGAGAGAGCTTCCTTCACCGGGGAACTCTCCGTCGGCGTAAGCTAGATTCACCGCCGGGGACTAGACTGAGTAGACCGCGATGAGATACCACCAGTCGCAGGTCGTCGGGTCATCAGCGAACCGGACGCCCTGCTCCACCGGAATCGCCGAACTGACCTCGACACCTGGTTGGTTGGCTCGGTTTCGGAAGAACTTCTCTCGCCGGGGAATGCTCCGTCGGAGTAGGCTAGGTCCATCGTCGGGGACTAGACCGAGTAGTTCGCGAACAAGTCTGGTGCTCAACGAGTAAACGGCGCTGAATGGTGCGAGAAGGGAGTTGCGGTGCTAACTGGCACAAGGGAGCCGAAGGGCTCGGTGAATTAGACAGTCTGAAGTTTGCCGCCCAGATTGTCTTCGTAGGGGAGGAATTTGCCATGCAGAAATTGTCAGTCTGTGTGGATGGTGGAGAATTGGTGGTGCGTCGAGGAGTGGGGCTGTAACCCTGCGGAAGAAACGAACTAGTAAGTAGTTGAATTAGAGTGTGTGACATGCACAAACCCCTCCCCGAAGTAATGCCGTAAGGTTCTGAGCAAGAGCAGTGATTTTTTAGCGGGTCGAGTGATGGCAGCCCAAACCCGTTCCCTGAGACATTGGGGTTTTTGTATATTTTCCCTCAGGTCTCAGGGTTTTCCTGAAATTTTTTTACTGCTCTCCAAAAAAAGATAGATAAATATAGAATAAAGATATAGATTTTTCTAAACAGGAATCAGTTTCTCTAATTTATATGATATTTTTATAAAGAAATGTATATAAAAAGAATGGGTAGCCAGAATATCAGCGGTAGCGAAACGTTCAATTAAGACACGTTTACAGTCTACTTTCTACTTCTGCCGCAATCAGACGTACAAACGGGCCAAGTGAACAACAGGCCTCTCGATCTAGTGTGCATTGTCTCGAGAACAAAGGAAATATTGGATTATTCTTGTCATCATGAGTAAAGTTGACGAAAAAGCTCTACTCCGACCCAACGCTGCGGTCGTTGACTTTAAATTTTGTTTAAAACGACCGAGTTTTCGTGAAGTGGAATACCTTCTGAAGGTAAAAATGCAACATCATCTACGCAATGTAGTGTTAATATCATGCAAGACGTTAGCACAAGCCGAGCGTTTCGTTTTGAAGAACAACTTAAAACACGTGGTTGAAAGTGACAACGTTGGAATTAAGATTCCCGTATATATTGAGAATGATTATATAGATGTAAGGTTATATGACCTATCACCTCGTACCCCTCCTGAGCCAATTGCAAAATGCATGTCGCAATACGGAGAAGTAGAATCCATTACAACTGATACTTGGAGAAACTTCTTCCCGGGTACTCCTAACGGCGTTTTTGTAGTGAGGATGCGGGTTGAAAGGCCTGTACCCTCCTACTTGGCAATAAAACTCAAAACTCACGGAACTACAATTATGCAAACTACGCTATGGACCCATGAGGGGCAAACTCCTACGTGCAAGTATTGTAATCAGACAGCTCATCATGGACAACCTTGCGCGGAAGATGCAGAGGAAAATGCATCTCAACCGATTGCCAACTCATCTACGGCAAACCAACCTAAAACAGAGTTTTCAATACCAAACGCCTGAACCACAAACGGTGGCCAAATTTGTGGCAGCTGTTCAGACCATAATGACAACCGCAAAAGAATCATCCAGCACCACAAAAGCAACTGTAAGCAACATCGGCAACGAATGCAGTAACAATGACGACGGATTTACACTGATCAACAATAAGTGCAAGAAGCAAAGGAGAACATCTGATCCCGGACACCGAGCTAGCTTCGACCAGGACGTGAAAAACAAGATAGAATTAAATGACCCCCTGACGCTGTTTGCCAACAGACCTCGCGAAGGAAGGTGAATACGCGCACAAGATCCAATTAATTAATTCTTGTTTGTATTTTTATTTTTACATGTATTGTAAACGTATAAAAGATCCACGGCTCCGTTAAGCTACCGCGATGAGCCGTAAACGAATTAAAAAAAAATTAAGACACGTTTTCGACTTCCTGTTCCGATTTGCATAATATGTTTATACAGTAAAATTAATGTTGAAACTGTTTTCCGTCGATAGTGTTCCATCCAATGATGTCATGCAGTTCCGAATTGGTGAATTATTCCAAGTCATTATAACAGCACACATACGCTAGCCAAAATAAAAAAAAATGCGAACGTCCACCAGTAAAAAAACCATGGTGCGAAGTAAACCTGTTTCATCAGTTTATGTCACAATCACTGCAAATTACAGCGTGTGCAAAACAGCAGCTCAAAGGGTGCGATTTACCAAAGTAAAAAGAAAAGTTGAAAAGCCCACGTGAATAAATTTCAGCAGAAAGCACGATTTAGTCGCATCCATCGTGGCTTCCCAAAAACGGTGTACCTCGAATTCTGTCGCATATCAGCGCTCGACGTGTAAACACATGGCGAATATGAAATTTGCAATCATAACATTTCTCCGCATTCGTAGCGTTGATATCGGGCGCCCTGCTGGAAGTGATTTTTCTACGCAATTAGTTTTTAATTTTACTCCATCATTCATGGTGTTGTCTGCGTTTCATCAATTTTTTGGCGTGATTTTTAATTTGGCATTTTTGTATCAAGGTTTGAAGTTTTAACTAAATCGACACGTGCGGTAATCAAAATAGTAAAAAATCGCGTTAGACATCGAATAATGCACCTTCGGGTAGGCACGTGTTTAACCAGGTGGTGACGATGCTGTGGTTGAATGCAAAGGAAGCTTAATTTACATTTCCATTTGACACGAATAATTTCATTTTGATTGAAATGTTGCCGCAAACATTCATAAAAGTGGATTTGAATGAAAACCAGTTCGCGGTATAGACGGACAAAAGGACGCTTTATTTGTTATTGGCAGCCGATGCCTTTGCTTTAGATTTGTGTGGGGTTTTTGCATTTTTGGAATGGTAAACGTGAGAGATATTAGTTTTTTTGTTTGAGCTAAAACCACAAGCATAACAATTGTTAGGCATAACATTCTGTTTGATACCCTGCAGTTAGCAAAGTTATGAATGATAAGCAAACTAGAAACGGTCCATGAAAAATAATATTAGCTTACTAGTTTTTGATTTGGATATTAACACTCTAAGCAGAGTGCATGGTACTTTTCAAGCTGCAAAGAACGCTAATATTTTCAATATGAATATAATAAATAAATGACTTTAAAAATTATAACACGAACAATAAACACAATTTCGACCACGCACAGAAACGACGGTCAACACCATCGCTTTTTTCGCGCCCCCAAAACCCTTACAGTGCCCCAACTTCCCGTTCGTTAGTTAGAACGCTATTCACGAATGAACCAATCACGCATCAGTGTGAGTCAAACAGTCAATCACATAACCCAGTAGCTGTTTTGTCGTGTGAATTTTGATCACGTCCCACGCTCCGTCCGTGTTTTAACGCAACAACGCAACCGCTCGATGCACGTGGCTGGTAATCCGTTGAAAGGATGCGAAGCTGAAATTTAGAATTCGCTCAAACTGACGGAAAAGCTGTACGCGACAGGAGAGTGATGGTAGCAACAATTGAACTATCGTGAAAAAAGAGCAAACTCATCATCTTCTGAAACGCTCAAAGTCATTGAATTGCTGATTGACTTGGGACGAACTGAATTTGTTTTATAAACATCACCCTTTTTCTTGATTTCGCATTATTAGCATCCGCTACTTGTGTGTTTCGAATCATGCAACACACGATGCTTTAGCAGCTTTGATACGTGACGAGGGCGGAAAGCTTCCGCAAAGTTTACACTAACCTCCACCATTAGACAGTGACATCATCCTCTCCGACGTCAACTGTATTCTGTAGTCAACCCACGTGTCGGCGAGTTGGGAAGTAAAGAATGGAAAATAACTTTGAAAGCACGTAAAGCAGAAATTTTGGAATTGAAGTTTTGCACTGGAATGTATTGTGAGTAAGAGTAGACCCGAAGTGGCTTTTGTGTTTGTTTGACTGGTTGGTATTAACCCTGGTCGGGTGGTATCGAGGTAGTTTTCATAAGCTAGGCAATATATGTTCGAACCCCGATTAGGAATGATTCAAAGTTTTGTTCATAGCTCTAGCTCTAGAATCATCCGGCGTGGCGGGAACGGAAATGAAATATAAAAGTATCGTTCTGGATTAATTAAAAAGTGTATCAGAATATATTGACTCGGCCCCCTGTAATTCAGAGATTTTTACCTTTAAAGTTTTATTTATTGTCGTCAAACAAGAGTAGACCGTTTTGTTACAACGATAAAATATAGTATACACTTAAAACATAAAATACTAATAACTAAACTAGACACTATCTGGTTCACATAGCACTACTTTAGGATGTTCTTTATAAGCGAATAGAATTGAAATATTTTTTTAATTTGCTTTTTGTCATTGTTAAGTCAATAGCTTCGCAGTGCTTGTTGTAAGTTGCCATCATCTGATTTAATGGTCCAAACTTGGCATAATTTGTACGATAATTGTTTGTTATAAATGTATTTCGGATTCGTAACTGCCGGGAAGGTATATAAAAATTAAGTTTAGATAGAAGTTCGACTGAATCAATACGACACGAAATTATATCGTTTAGAAATGAAACCATTGCATATTCTCGGCGCTCTTTTAGTGTTTGGATGTTAATGAGCATACAGCGAGCTTTATAAGATGGGAGAGGAAATCGTGTCCAACCTATTTTGCGAAGTGCAAACAATAAAAATTGCCTTTGTACTGATTCTATTCTTTCTTCATGTGTGATTGAGAAAGGTGACCAAACTATGCTACAATATTCCAGTATTGACCTTACATACGAGATGTATAATGTTTTAATTGTATATGGATCATTAAAATTGTAACTAAAACGCTTTATAAATCCAAGCATGTTATTTGCTCTATTGATGATTGTGTTGTAATGGTCAATGAATGTTAATTTTGAATCTAGAATGACTCCCAAATCTTTAACTCTTTCGCACTTTTGTACCACTTGATTTCCTAGAGTGATTGAAATGTCAGGTGTATTTCGTTTCCTACTAAAAGTTATTGCATTACATTTTTTTACGTTTAGTTGCAGAAGGCTTTTGTTACACCAGAGGTAAAACATATGTATTTCTTCCTGTAATATCTTTATGTCTTGTTCGTTCCTAATTTCTAAAAAGAGCTTCATGTCGTCGGCATAGATAAGAACTTTTATGTTTTTGAGAATGTATGATATGTCGTTTACGAATAAAATGAACAAAAGTGGGCCTAGATGGGAGCCTTGAGGAACTCCTGATGTGACTTGAATGGGATTCGATTTCTTCCCTTTAAATCTAACTATTTGTTGACGGTTAGTTAAATATGATTCGAGCCATTTGAGAAGACCTGATTCAATTCCTAATTTTTTCAGTTTGAATAATAGCAAGGGTATGTCGATACGATCAAATGCCTTGCTAAAGTCCGTGTAAAGAGCTTCAGTGTAGTTTCCATTCTCCATTGCAATCAATGAGTAGTTAACGAATTCTAGTAAATTTGTATTAGTTGAACGTCCTTTGAAGAACCCATGCTGCATGTTAGTAATTCTGTTTTTGATTTGATTGAATAGTTTTTCGTTAACGATTGCTTCAAAGAGTTTAGGCATACATGACATAATGGCAATTCCACGGTAGTTACATATGTCAGATTTTTTGCCACTTTTAAAAATGGGTACCAGGTACGAGCTTTTCCATAAATTGGGGAAAATGCCAGATTCAAGCGACATGTTAAAAAGCCAAAACAGAGGAGCTGTGAGTTCCAACGCTAAGTTCTTCATAAATACGGGTGGGATCCCGTCAGGTCCAGAACCTTTGGAGGCATCTAGTTTGTTTAGAGCCTCCATAATATCTTGCACACTGACATGATTGACGCCAATGTCTGTGGTGAATTCTGGGAAGAAACCGAAATATTCGCGATCACGATCTTCTTCAGAAAATGTGGTATAGATGTCTTGAAAGAAGGTTGCGAAAAGATTGCAGATTTGTTCCGCGTTGACACCGACATTTTCTTTAAGTTTCATTTTTGAAGGGAAGTTTTCCGATTTTAAATTATTTTTAACATGATTAAAGAAATTTTTTGGGCAAGATTTTATTTGAAGTTCGGTTTTTGAGTTATACTCTTCAAATGCTATTTTAATGGATAGGTTTAGTTGATCGCAAATGTCCAAATAGTTAAATAAGTTCCTTTCATTTCTGATTTTTTTATACTTTTTGTGGGCCTTTTGTTTACGATTTTTTAAATTTTTAATTTGCTCGTTATACCAAACTGGATATTTTGTGTTGCCTTGTCGCCTAATTTTTTTCAGTGGTACTTGTTCAACTATTATATCAAACAATTTTGTGTAAAAGACGTCTACTGAATTTTCGATACTTGTTTCATTTCTAAACAACGTTTGCCAATCTATACTGCTTAGTCTTTGTTTTATGTTGTCAAAATTTGCCAATTGAAATTGAAAGGCCTCTTCGTACTCGCAGTCATCGGGTCTTTTGTTATCATGTACAAATACAGAAAACTCTATTGCTGTATGAAACGCTTCATTTTTCCATAGTGGAGTTAATGATTCGGTGACGCAGAAGTCTTCAAGAATGTTTGTGAATAATAAATCTAAATAACAGTTTTGCTGATTTCTAACATGATTAATTTGGTTAAGTCCTAAACTTGCAGTTTTGTCAAATATGGCCTGCAGAGTTTCGTTATCCCCAACGACTGGAAGTAGAATGCTTTCATTTTCAGTGTCTGGAAAGAAGTCAATGCTTCGTTGATTGAAGTCACCATAAATATGAACTTTTACCTCTGGGGGGAGCTTGGTTATAATGTCTTCGGCAATAAGAAAAAACTTTTCAAATGTATCTTTGCGGGCATTATTTGGGGGGAAGTACACACAGGCAAATATATGTGTTTCACCTGCCAGATGGGTTTTAACCCACACATGCTCAAATTCTTTAAATTTCCTTGTAGTAATGATTTCTGCATTAAATTTTGATGTAATTGCTATTAAAACTCCCCCTCCTGACTTCTTTTCAGACATATGAATGTCTCGGTCAGCTCTAAACACATTGTAGCTGTTCCCGAAAACTTCTTCACTTCTAACACTTTCGTCCCAACTAGTTTCTGTAGCCAAAATAATTGTATAGGAGCTACTTAAAATATTCTTGTAAATTTCATTCATTTTCGATGCACTTTTCATTCTATTAAAATTTTGACAGTAAATTAAAATTTCTACTGACGACTCTACTTGAGGAATCGAGATTACCTCTTTTTGTTGTCGTTCAAATGGCGTCGAATCTTGGAAAACTACGGTGTCCTCGTCATTTCCTTCTTCTAGGGAATGCGTCAATGTCGTCGAAAACACGAATGTTGAGAATGGCACGCCTTACACAAAACTGTTGACAAGCGCTCCGATGTTGGGTGCATTTGCATCGTCGACCGTGGTAAATCATCCACTGGATAGGGATTCAATGTCGGTCCTCTTTGAAACTGAATTGTTGGCCTATAGTTCGTGGGGGGTCCTGAGAAATGATCTTTTGCAGCCGCAAGAAGCACTCTATCCGGTGGCAGGAAACTATTGTTGTAGTGACTACTCGTATGGTTTTTGTTATAATGGGTGTTGCCGGCCCTAAATGTGATTCTGCGATTGGTATTACTCGTATGGTTACTATTAACTGGCTGTCGTGAGTGGCGCGCTGCTTGCTCTTGATCAGGTCGAGGAAAATTTGTGGTGCTTTTGTTTTTTTCATTAACGTTATTATTATTATTTCGCCTCGATCTTTTTTTACGTCTTCTAGCCTTTTCGGCCTGTTTTTGCTGGTTCAGGTTTCTTAATTTGCGTGCATCGTAATCGCTCCAGTCTGCTTTCCATACTTTCCTTGTACCCAAAAAGCGCCAACCTGAGTTATCGATATTTTTGTCGTTATTTAATTCGGCTTCCAAACTGGGGCATGAATCAAGCGATGATGTAGCGTTTTGACTTGCCGTTATGTTTGATGAAAGCGCCTTAAGTTCGTCGAGGATATCAATAGTTAGCGCAGAATTTGTGAAGTTTTGACTGGTGGATATGTTCGCTGACAGAGACTTAAGCTCGTCAAGAATATCAATCCCCAGCGTCGGGTTTGACGTCATAGTAACACTAGCCGCTGTGTCCAGAGACAGTTGATTAAGCTGGTTTATTTCATCATTCATGGTGCGCAGTTCAGCTGATAGCTCTGACGTCACTGTTTTCAGCGTGCTATAGACATTATTTTTCGTTGTCGTCATTGCTGTATCGAATAGCGAGGTAATGTGATTTTTAATGGCAACAACACTTCCAGTCAAACTGCTGTTTTTGTTTATTGCTATCAATTCCTGTTTTATTGTTGTAAGCAAAATTTCTAGGCCATCGATCGCTTCGTGAACTATGTTAGGCTTCTCCAGTTGAAACGCGAGCCGGTGCATTACTTCCGTATTGGCTTGCAGTTGTGATTCCAGAAGTTGTTGTTGTTCAATAAGCCCTTTGAACTCAATCTTGGCCTGCATCAATTCTTGACATGATTCACAGCACGGTAATAGATACGAGTTGATGTCCACCCTCTTGTCCTTCTTCCGCAGTGATCCCCTCGGAACAGTCACTCCAATGCAAGCGGCGTGGAATTTTCTTGGGCAACCTATACACGTCCACATAACTGTATCGGCGGAAGTGTCGAAAGTGCAAATTTCGCAACTCATTATGATTGATGTACACACACGAAAAGCTGAATTAATAAAAAACTAAATGAAATATCGCGCACGGCACCTGGATCGAACGATAAAAGCGTGCGAACTTGACGACGACTTGTTGTGAATGAAAGTGTTAAGAGTCGAGGAATTGCGCTTTGACTTTGTCTCACTATCTATAAATCACGAAACAAAATGAAATTTCCTGCTTTCCATAAATTGTGGCTAAACAGATACTAAGAGTTCCAATCAGATTAAAGCAGTTTGCAAACATCTTGGGATCATGGAGATCTGGGACGATGGCTACACTCAATTATCCCTAAAGTACCAACGAAGGCATGGTTCAAAGGATTGGATGCAAGTCAGGACTTCATCCGTGTTATGCTTATGTCCAATTATTATACTTTAGATGCGCATCTCCGCCGTATTAGGCTCGCGGAGGGTAACCACTGTGCTTGTGCAGAGGGTAACCACGACATTGAGCATGTTGTTTGGTCGTGCACCGAATATATGGAAACATTAAAGTGATTATAGTGTTAGTTTTAGACAAATTACTAGTATAGTTAATTTAAGGATTTTTGTAACATGCTATGTAAAAAAAGAAACTTTGGCGTAAAAAGCTTTTGTAAATGCCTTGTCAAATAAACGAATGAAAAAAAAATCAGATTAAAAATATTCATTTAGTAGTTTCTGTGATCAATGCATCGGCCGATTTAATCCATCTAACACTGAGATGAGACACTTTTTATACATATCATTGTGTTTGCTCATACATTAGTTTGCATAACTAAAGCGAAATATGCATCCGAGCAAAATGAGTTTCCAGTCCTGCGTGAAAAACATCTTGAAAACAATGTAATTATTATAGAAAGTCATTTGAATGAATAGGATTTCAACAAATTAATCAGAAAATAAAATTATGAAAATATATAAAACGAATTTAGCGTTATTTAAAAGATGGTAAAAAAATCTGATTCCAAAAATGAGCAAAAAGTTTATGTAAATCAATCCAATGAAATAAATAAAAAAGGGATCAAATGAGAAAAAAAATAAATAAAATGAGTATTATTATTTGTTTATTTGTTTAATACTAATCAAATTTTTCAAGAAACTAACTGCTTCAAATATTTAGGACTTCACTTAGACCCCACACTCTCCTGGATTGAGCATATAACATCTATAGAGAGAAAAGTTGCATCGTTATGTGGGGCTATGCGTAAAGTATGCTCTTTTGTTCCCCAGCATGTACTTCTAAAATTTTATTATGCGCACATCCACTCATTGCTGAACTACCTTGTATCTGTGTGGGGCCGTGCCAGTATTTCGAATCTGAAAAAGCTACAAACGCTTCAAAACAGATGTCTTAAAATTATTTATAAAAAACCATTTATGTACCCTACTATTTTGTTATACAATAATAATGCCCATAACATTTTACCTTTGCTTGGGTTGACTAACTACCAAACAATAATGTACATCCACAATGCTTTGCATAATACTATTGCTCATAATAATCTAGAATTTACGACAGGAATTCGAGCTCACAGCACCAGACAAACCAATCATTTATTATACTCCAGAGTATCCACGAACCTTGGTCAAAGACGCATTTCTTTCATCGGACCTAAGCTATTCAACCAGCTTCCTACGGATTTAAAGCAAATAACATGTCGCACTCGTTTCCAAGCAAAATTGAAACTAATTTTAAAAAATAAAGTAGGAGAATTTTTAATATAAACTTCGTTCACCACCAATCGAGCTTATTCCTTTAGCTATAATTTGTTAACATTTTTTAAATAAAAACAATTGATAAATGCATTTTTTATAGCAATAAGTAATAAATAAATTTAAATTATTATGAGCTTCCTGCAAAGCTACGATGGGACCCTTAAAAGGATTCTTTTCCGCTGGGTACTCGCCGTAGCTTCTTGTCAAATTTTGTGTTTTGTCGGTCTCGTATTGTTTTTTTTTGTTCTCAGCGTTTCCGCGATTCGTAACTTTGTTTTGTTGTGCTGACCTTTTTTTTTGTACGCTGAGAACTGATGTGTCCACTACCAGGGGGCTCCGTTTGTGAACTTTTTGGTGTGGGGGTAAGAGGCGGGCTATTAAAAAAAAATATTAAAAAAAAAAAAAAAGAAAATTTCTAACAATCAAGCACACAAAAACAATAGTCATACAAAAATTAAAATCGAAGAACAAAAAGGTCAAGTGTTGTTAGCTAATTGATTAAATAGTCTGGAAAAACGTACACGAAGAGTTTATCGAAAGACTTTGAAATCGAATGCTGAAGCTGTCTGGTTAAAAATTCGTTGCAGACCAGTGATAGTTATTGCTTTACCAACTGCATAGGAGACGTGATGTTTAAACGTAAGTTGAGAATCCAGAATAACTCCCAGATCTTTAACGTGACTAACGCATTCAGTAGCTGTTTCTAGTAGACGGTAGTTAAAATGAATCGAATACTTTTTCCGTGAAAATGAAATTACCGAACACTTCTTCGGGTTCATGCACATGTGGTTCGTGTTACACCAAACATTGAAGTATATCAGAAACATCAATAGTCACAAGTGGCTTCCTTGAGCTATTCCTGACGTAGAAATGAAGGTGGGGGCCTGAAAATCTGCTATGATAACCGCTATCTCTCGGTCTGTGAGGTAATAAAATAAAATGCTTAAAATGCATAAAATGCATAAAATGCATAAAATGCATAAAATGCATAAAATGCATAAAATGCATAAAATGCATAAAATGCATAAGATGCATAAAATGCATAAGATGCATAAAATGCATAAAATGCATAAAATGCATAAAATGCATAAAATGCATAAAATGCATAAAATGCATAAAATGCATAAAATGCATAAAATGCATAAAATGCATAAAATGCATAAAATGCATAAAATGCATAAAATGCATAAAATGCATAAAATGCATAAAATGCATAAAATGCATAAAATGCATAAAATGCATAAAATGCATAAAATGCATAAAATGCATAAAATGCATAAAATGCATAAAATGCATAAAATGCATAAAATGCATAAAATGCATAAAATGCATAAAATGCATAAAATGCATAAAATGCATAAAATGCATAAAATGCATAAAATGCATAAAATGCATAAAATGCATAAAATGCATAAAATGCATAAAATGCATAAAATGCATAAAATGCATAAAATGCATAAAATGCATAAAATGCATAAAATGCATAAAATGCATAAAATGCATAAAATGCATAAAATGCATAAAATGCATAAAATGCATAAAATGCATAAAATGCATAAAATGCATAAAATGCATAAAATGCATAAAATGCATAATATGCATAAAATGCATAAAATGCATAAAATGCATAAAATGCATAAAATGCATAAAATGCATAAAATGCATAAAATGCATAAAATGCATAAAATGCATAAAATGCATAAAATGCATAAAATGCATAAAATGCATAAAATGCATAAAATGCATAAAATGCATAAAATGCATAAAATGCATAAAATGCATAAAATGCATAAAATGCATAAAATGCATAAAATGCATAAAATGCATAAAATGCATAAAATGCATAAAATGCATAAAATGCATAAAATGCATAAAATGCATAAAATGCATAAAATGCATAAAATGCATAAAATGCATAAAATGCATAAAATGCATAAAATGCATAAAATGCATAAAATGCATAAAATGCATAAAATGCATAAAATGCATAAAATGCATAAAATGCATAAAATGCATAAAATGCATAAAATGCATAAAATGCATAAAATGCATAAAATGCATAAAATGCATAAAATGCATAAAATGCATAAAATGCATAAAATGCATAAAATGCATAAAATGCATAAAATGCATAAAATGCATAAAATGCATAAAATGCATAAAATGCATAAAATGCATAAAATGCATAAAATGCATAAAATGCATAAAATGCATAAAATGCATAAAATGCATAAAATGCATAAAATGCATAAAATGCATAAAATGCATAAAATGCATAAAATGCATAAAATGCATAAAATGCATAAAATGCATAAAATGCATAAAATGCATAAAATGCATAAAATGCATAAAATGCATAAAATGCATAAAATGCATAAAACGCATAAAATGCATAAAATGCATAAAATGCATAAAATGCATAAAATGCATAAAATGCATAAAATGCATAAAATGCATAAAATGCATAAAATGCATAAAATGCATAAAATGCATAAAATGCATAAAATGCATAAAATGCATAAAATGCATAAAATGCATAAAATGCATAAAATGCAAAAAATGCATAAAATGCATAAAATGCATAAAATGCATAAAATGCATAAAATGCATAAAATGCATAAAATGCATAAAATGCATAAAATGGATAAAATGCATAAAATGCATAAAATGCATAAAATGCATAAAATGCATAAAATGCATAAAATGCATAAAATGCATAAAATGCATAAAATGCATAAAATGCATAAAATGCATAAAATGCATAAAATGCATAAAATGCATAAAATGCATAAAATGCATAAAATGCATAAAATGCATAAAATGCATAAAATGCATAAAATGCATAAAATGCATAAAATGCATAAAATGCATAAAATGCATAAAATGCATAAAATGCATAAAATGCATAAAATGCATAAAATGCATAAAATGCATAAAATTAGCGAAAAATGTATAAATTGGCGAAAAATGTATAAATTGGCGAAAAATGTATAAATTGGCGAAAAATGTATAAATTGGCGAAAAATGTATAAATTGGCGAAAAATGTATAAATTGGCGAAAAATGTATAAATTGGCGAAAAATGTATAAATTGGCGAAAAATGTATAAATTGGCGAAAAATGTATAAATTGGCGAAAAATGTATAAATTGGCGAAAAATGTATAAATTGGCGAAAAATGTATAAATTGGCGAAAAATGTATAAATTGGCGAAAAATGTATAAATTGGCGAAAAATGTATAAATTGGCGAAAAATGTATAAATTGGCGAAAAATGTATAAATTGGCGAAAAATGTATAAATTGGCGAAAAATGTATAAATTGGCGAAAAATGTATAAATTGGCGAAAAATGTATAAATTGGCGAAAAATGTATAAATTGGCGAAAAATGTATAAATTGGCGAAAAATGTATAAATTGGCGAAAAATGTATAAATTGGCGAAAAATGTATAAATTGGCGAAAAATGTATAAATTGGCGAAAAATGTATAAATTGGCGAAAAATGTATAAATTGGCGAAAAATGTATAAATTGGCGAAAAATGTATAAATTGGCGAAAAATGTATAAATTGGCGAAAAATGTATAAATTGGCGAAAAATGTATAAATTGGCGAAAAATGTATAAATTGGCGAAAAATGTATAAATTGGCGAAAAATGTATAAATTGGCGAAAAATGTATAAATTGGCGAAAAATGTATAAATTGGCGAAAAATGTATAAATTGGCGAAAAATGTATAAATTGTCGAAAAATGTATAAATTGGCGAAAAATGTATAAATTGGCGAAAAATGTATAAATTGGCGAAAAATGTATAAATTGGCGAAAAATGTATAAATTGGCGAAAAATGTATAAATTGGCGAAAAATGTATAAATTGGCGAAAAATGTATAAATTGGCGAAAAATGTATAAATTGGCGAAAAATGTATAAATTGGCGAAAAATGTATAAATTGGCGAAAAATGTATAAATTGGCGAAAAATGTATAAATTGGCGAAAAATGTATAAATTGGCGAAAAATGTATAAATTGGCGAAAAATGTATAAATTGGCGAAAAATGTATAAATTGGCGAAAAATGTATAAATTGGCGAAAAATGTATAAATTGGCGAAAAATGTATAAATTGGCTAAAAATGTATAAATTGGCGAAAAATGTATAAATTGGCGAAAAATGTATAAATTGGCGAAAAATGTATAAATTGGCGAAAAATGTATAAATTGGCGAAAAATGTATAAATTGGCGAAAAATGTATAAATTGGCGAAAAATGTATAAATTGGCGAAAAATTTATAAATTGGCGAAAAATGTATAAATTGGCGAAAAATGTATAAATTGGCGAAAAATGTATAAATTGGCGAAAAATGTATAAATTGGCGAAAAATAAATAAATTGGCGAAAAATGCATGAATATATAATGTAATTGGCGCAAAATGTATAAATTGGCGAAAAATGTATAAATTGGCGAAAAATGCATAAATTGGCGAAAAATGTATAAATTGGCGCAAAATGTATAAATTGTTGAAAAATGTATAAATTGGCGAAAAATGTACAAATTGGCAAAAAATGTACAAATTGGCGAAAAATGTATAAATTGGCGAAAAATGTATAAATTGGCGAAAAATGCATAAATTGGCGAAAAATGTATAAATTGGCGAAAAATAAATAAATTGGCGAAAAATGCATGAATATATAATGTAATTGGCGAAAAATGCATAATTTGGCGAAAAATGTATAAATTGGCGCAAAATTTATAAATTGGCGCAAAATGTATAAATTGGCGAAAAATGTATAAATTGTCGAAAAATGTATAAATTGTAGAAAAATGTATGAATTGCCGAAAAATGTATAAATTGCCGAAAAATGTATAAATTGGCGAAAAATGTATAAATTGGCGAAAAGTGTATTGTCTGCGACCTGCCTTCAACTACATCCCTGGTGCAGACAGTTTGAAAACAGTACATTGTTCTGCTGTAGGATCGCCTTACCCGTCTAGACATCCAAAACAATACGGCATCGATCGTCCGGTGCCCTTGATAAAGAACGAGCCAGTGATGAGAAGCGGTGACGTCATCAATAATCTGTCGGACTCTCCGAGAGATTAGCCAGGGAAGGAGAATCCGGCTGATTACACTACCACATGCTGCAGCTTCAATCCCGAACGGACTGACAAAGATCGATCTTGAGATGCTGTGAGTTAGTATCCATCTAGATCGCGCCGGAGTGACACCGATAAGGCCCGCATGCCAAAATTATTATAATTAAGTTAAAAAATATGTGTTAGGCAATAAATGTTTTATGGTAGATTAAATTGTGTGCAGATAATAAAATGTGTTTAGTGTAATGAACTATAATAAATTGGATTGTTACTACCGAGTGATGTGTTAAGCATGCAATTGGAGAAGTCCTGGATCAATTTAGTTTCGGTCGGCGCTGGTGGAATTGTTTAGCCTGCTGGATCCTATTGTGTCGGGAGACATACTTGATTCGATGTTGGGAGGCCTGAGCTGGTCCACACTCTAGCTATCGAAGACCCTCTGGTAAGCCTTATACTCAGGAACCCATCATTTTGGTCCTTCGAACCGGATCCAATTCGGTCGGACCTTGGAAGGACGCCGTCGATGCTAGGGGCATTGGACGCGTGGATACTTTGCTCCTATTCATCTCGTACCGCTATTGTATCCGGATATATGGAGCCATCGACACGCCGAACAATTAAATAGCGCCCATTATTACGGACATTGTACCTTCGGACAATTGGACTTCAATTACACCGCGCGCTTGGCGTCATTTTGTGGCTTGGCGTCCCTTTACGGATTGGCGTCTATTGGATGGAGATAGTGCATGATCAATTTTGGAGGAACAATACATCATAGTGCTGCTGCAATTTGACGTCGGTGAATATTAAAATTTGGAAGGCAGTAACGGACGGTAGCTGCTAGTGAAAACTCCTTCGTTGCGGTGGATTTCGGATACTCGATTGGATTTTCTACGCTGATTGGACCCTGAACAGGAGAATCAACCTGTTCTTCCAGGTAAATATTACATGTTCAGGTGTATGTCCGGTCGAAGCTTTCTTGTAACAAAACTAATGCCATCTTTCGATATCTGGACCACTGCAATCTAATCTCATCACGGAGGATACATCGGTCTTCAACAACGGAAGGAAGGCAAATTCGACTGCATGTGGATTACAACCTTATTACTTCATCTGGAGTTTGATGTGCGCGTGTCTCATACCGGTTCGTCGACATATGCTGAGAGCATTGATGCTGGTTTCATCGGTATCCTGAAGACGTTTATGCATGCTAAGACCTGGGAGCCCCAACATATTTTTCTCCAGGTTAGTAAATGCACAGTATATGCCCACCGTTGTCTAGGCATCAGATAAATACACATTTGGTGATTGAATTTTCGTCCTTTTGACTGTACCATACTGATCCCTGAGCATAACTCCAGCACGGTTGTGCATTCACAATTATTGGTTGTCGCTTTTCATCGGAATATTTTGGAACTTCGAATCTTCTGTTGGTTGTCGTGGTGAGTGACCACAGTATATGTCCAGCCGTCGCTGGCATTCTTTTTGATACTACATACTCGCTTCCTCTCCTCTGCCCTCGCACATTGGCTGGTTATACATCGTGCACCAAGTGTTACATCTGCATGGAGTTAGTGTGACGTCATTGCATTGCTTGTAGTTTGACATTTTAACGCTCTGGGGCGCATCTATAGTTCCTGTAAGGTCAGTGCTGCAGATAGTATATGCCTAGCGAAGCTAGGGCCGTTCACAGGGTATTGCACTGAAATCATCTCTCATTTACCGGTTTCCTGAGTGAAATAAGCACCATGCCTCCTGCCGCATCCAGCACGAAGAAGTCTCCATCGTTGAAGTTGCTCGTTACCAAGCTGAAGGATGTCCAATCTTCTTTTGACGATATTTATCGTTTCGTCGAAGACTTCAAGGAAAATACAACTACTACCCAGATTGAAGTGCGTCTGGAAAAACTCGACGAACTGTGGGAAAAATTCAGCGACACCCTTATAGAGTTGAAATCTCACGACGACTATGCAGCAAAGGGTGATGACTACGAGGATGAAAGGTTGGACTTCAGCGATCGATACTACAGGGCAAAATCGTTTCTTGTGGATATGGCCAAAGAAAGACAAGAGGCACCAGCCATGGAACAATCGATACGGGTCGGTGATACGTCGGTGCATAGCACAATGGACCATGTGCGGCTGCCTCAAATAAAGCTGCAGACGTTCAACGGCGACATTGACGAATGGTTAGGATTCCGGGATCTCTTCACCTCACTTATACACTGGAAGGCGGATTTACCAGAGGTGGAGAAATTTCACTACCTAAAAGGATGCCTTCAGGGTGAACCTAAAAGCTTGATCGAACCGCTACAAATCACTCGGGCTAATTACCAGGTGGCTTGGGAAATGCTGTTAAAATGCTATAATAACAGTAAGCAATTGAAGAAGCGTCAGGTCCAATCGCTCTTCAAACTACCAGCACTAACAAGGGAATCCGTTGCTGATCTCCACTCCCTATTGGAAGGCTTCCAAAGGGTAGTTCAAACACTGGATCAAATTGTGCAGCCGCATGATTATAAGGATCTTCTATTGGTAAATTTACTTTCTGCACGTCTCGACCCGATCACGCGAAGAGGCTGGGAGGAGCACTCATCGAATAAGGATCAAGATTCGCTAAATGATTTGACGGATTTTCTTCATCGGAGGATTCAAATTTTGGAGGCGTTACCTTCAAGGGCCGTGGACACTAGGGGTGTCCAGCAATCACAACCTCCGTTGAAGCCGAAACTCTTTGCAGTTAAAAATAGTTTCAACACGGTTCAAGCAAACCACAGTAACTGCGTAGCGTGCAAGAGTAGCCATCCACTATATCAGTGCGGTAAATTCCGAGAAATGCCGGTTTCAGAGAGAGATGTGTTGTTGCGCAACAACTCACTCTGTCGCAACTGTTTCCGCCAAGGGCATCATGCAAAAGATTGCCAATCAAAATATTCCTGTCGCCATTGTAAAGGACGTCACCATACATTGGTTTGCTTCCGAGCTGGGAGGAATGAGAAGCCCAAGGATACAGCTGGTAGTCAAGGTTCCAATGCTTCCGTTTCACAAGACAATTCAAGTAGCTCTATCGCTACACCCTCCTCCTCCTCCTCCTCGCAAGTGGCTAACATGGCAGCCACTGAAGTTTCGCTAGTTGGATCAGTACATCGACACTCGTCGCAGGTTTTGTTGGCTACAGCGGTGGTCATCATTGAGGATGATGGTGGCACTCAGTACCCAGCACGGGCTCTACTCGACTCAGGTTCGGAGAGCAATTTCATTTCGGAGCGATTGAGTCAACGTCTAAAGGTGGATCGAGATAAGGTGGACATCTCGATATTAGGGATTGGTCAACGGACTAGCAAGGTAAAGCAGCGTATACAGGCCACAGTATTGTCACGAGTTACTGATTTCTCTCGGGCGATGAGTTTTTTGGTGCTTCCGAAGGTGACGGTAAATTTACCAACGGTTAACATCGACACAATCGGTTGGCCGATTCCACGAGATGTTGAGTTAGCAGATCCTGCTTTCGGTGTTTCTCAGAGTATTGACATCGTACTAGGAATCGAGTCATTCTTCGAGTTTTTCCAAACCGGACGCAAGATTCCTTTGGGAGAACGATTACCCTCATTAAATGAATCCGTATTTGGATGGGTTGTGTGTGGCGATTCATCTGTGCCCGATAAAACATTGAATATTAGCTGCAATGTTTCTACTACGGAAGGCTTGGAAGAGCTGATGGCTAGATTTTGGACCTGCGAAGATATGGGATCAACCAGGAACAATTCACCGGAAGAAGCACGCTGTGAAGAGCAGTTTGTGCGTTCGATTCAGCGTGGGGAAAGCGGCCGCTACACTGTATCATTGCCAAAGGATGAGGACAAACTAAAACAATTGGGCGATTCTAGGGGAATCGCATTCCGACGTCTCCAAGGTACGGAACGAAGATTGGAAAGGGATGCTGCATTACGGGAGCAGTACAAGGCCTTCATGACCGAATATGTGCGATTGGGTCATATGCAGCGAGTCGATACTACCATTCCCAACACGGATAAACGGTGTTATTTACCACATCATCCGGTGGTTAAAGAGGCGAGTACCACCACCAAGGTTAGGGTAGTATTCGACGCCTCCTGCAAAACGGCCTCAGGAGTGTCGCTGAACGATACATTGCTGGTAGGGCCAGTAATACAAGAGGACTTGAGGTCGATTATTCTCCGTTGCCGAACAAGACAGATAATGCTGGTTGCTGATGTGGAGAAAATGTTTCGTCAAATTAATGTGAACCCCGACGAACGACATCTTCAATCGATTCTATGGCGCTCATCACCAAGGGATGAGGCAGTTACCTATGAGCTGAACACCGTTACTTACGGAACCAAGCCTGCTCCATTTTTGGCCACAAGGACACTGAAACAGCTAGCGATGGAGGAGGAGCAACGATATCCGCTCGCAGCCAAGGCAATTTCGGAAGACACATACATGGATGATGTACTCACGGGTTCTGATAATGCAGCGGAGGCACTTAAGATGAGGATACAATTGGACAAGTTGATGGCTAGTGGGGGATTCCAGCTCAGGAAGTGGGCATCCAATTGTGTCGAGGTTTTACGTGGTATTCCTGAAGAAAATCTGGCGATCCGTGACTCAGAAATCGAATTAGATCCAGACCCATCGATCAAGACACTAGGATTAGTGTGGCAGCCTAGAACAGACGTCTTCAAATTTCAATTCAGCATACCTTCCATTGACGATAATCTGCTTATTACCAGGAGGCAATTTTTGTCGATCATTGCGACTCTGTTTGATCCTCTGGGTCTGGTTGGTGCAACCATTACAATGGCCAAGCTTTTCATGCAGCAATCTTGGATGCTGCGTGACGAACACGATCAGAGATTTGGCTGGGACCAGCCGTTACCTTCGATGGTGGGTGAGACGTGGCGGAAGTACCATCAGCAGCTTCATCTACTTAATCAAATACACGTGGATCGCTGTGTAATCATCCCCAGGGCAGTCGTGATGGAATTCCATTGCTTCTCAGACGCGTCACTGAAGGCCTACGGTGCGTGCCTATATGTTCGAAGCATCGATACAGCAGGAAGGGTGAAGGTTCAATTGCTCACATCGAAGTCAAAGGTGGCTCCGGTTAAATGTATGACGATCCCGAGGTTGGAGCTTTGCGGAGCGGTCTTAGCCGCTCAACTATTCCAAAAGGTGCAACAGGCAACTCGCTCGATCGCACGTGCATATTTTTGGACAGATTCAACGTGTGTGCTTCGATGGTTGCAAGCTTGTCCGGCCACATGGACTATATTCGTCGCAAATAGAGTGGCAACAATCCAGACTATAACAGAGGGGCATGAATGGAGACATGTTCCAGGAATTCATAATCCAGCCGATCTTATCTCGAGGGGAATCTCTCCAGAAGAAATAATTCATAATAATTTCTGGTGGAATGGCCCAAGCTGGTTAACGCACGACCATGAGGAATGGCCAAATAGTTTCGATAATTCATCGAGTGAGGGGGTTGAGGAAAAGAGGAGACGCACAGTTGTTGCTAATACGGCCTCGGTGGTGGCGGAATTCAATGAATGGTATTTATCCAAATTCGCTACATACTCCAATTTAATTCGCCGTACAGCAATATGGCTCCGATTGATTTCGTTACTTCGTACCCCGAAGAAGGATCGACGATCCGGTTGGATTACTACAGAGGAGCTGAAAACAGCCGAATATATACTTATACAACGGGTGCAACGGGAAGTCTTTCCTGATGAACGAAAAGCACTGCTAAAAGGGGATATGCTTCCAAGGAAATCTCCTCTGCGATGGTTCAATTCATTTGTGGCAGAAAGGGAGGAGCTCATAAGAGTTGGCGGGCGGTTAATCCATTCAAATGAACCAGAAGATGCCAAACATCCCATAGTGCTCCCAGCTCGACATCGCTTGACACGCATGATTCTTAAGCACTACCACGAACGTTTGCTCCACGCGGGGCCACAATTGTTGCTGAGTGTGGTCAGACTTCGCTACTGGCCGTTAGGAGGACGCAATGTAGCCAGGGAAACTGTTCATCGTTGTCAAAAATGCTTCCGATCAAAGCCCACTCCGTTGCAGCAATTTATGGGAGATTTGCCAGCAGCGCGAGTGACTATTTCTCGTCCTTTCTCAAGGTCGGGAGTGGACTATTTCGGACCTATCTACGTGCGCCCTGTACCACGACGCGCAGCAGTAAAAGCGTACGCGGCAATTTTCGTGTGCCTTTGCACGAAGGCGATTCATCTGGAGCTTGTCGGGGATTTATCTACGGATCGATTCTTGCAGGCTTTGCGTCGGTTCGTTGCCCGTCGAGGAAGGCCAACCGATATTTATTCCGACAACGGTACTAATTTCGTTGGAGCTCGGAACAAACTGGAAGAAGTACTACGTTTGTTGCGGGATAAACAGCATCAGGAGAAGGTATCCAAGAAGTGTGCAGAAGAAGGCATTCGCTGGCATTTTAGTCCTCCGGCATTCGCTGGCATTTTAGTCCTCCGCGTGCACCTCATTTCGGAGGCTTGTGGGAGGCGGCTGTGAGATCGGCCAAACATCACCTCTTGCGCGTGATTGGGGACAGCGTCGTGTCGCCCGAAGATATGAACACGCTTCTTGTGCAAGTGGAAGGCTGTTTAAATTCTCGACCACTTACACCTACATCAGACGACCCGAACGATCTTGAACCGTTAACTCCTGCGCATTTCTTGGTTGGATCGTCATTGCAGTCACTTCCAGAACAACACTTGCAAGCAGTTCCCATAAACCGTTTAAACTATTGGCAACGTATGCAAAGGATGCTCCAGGATTTTTGGAGAAGATGGCAGAGGGAGTACTTGTGTCAGTTGCAGGGTCGAACGAAGCGCTGGCGACCACCAATAGAAATTCAAATCGGTAAGCTTGTCGTTATTTTCGAAGAAAACCTACCTCCAACTCGCTGGAAAATGGGTAGAATACAGGAGTTACATCCAGGACCAGACGGTATTGTTAGAGTGGTCACTCTTAAGACCGCTTCTGGAACATTGAAGCGTCCGGTTGAGAAGCTGTGTTTGCTGCCTACACCAGAATTCAACGAACAACCTAGCAGCCACCAGCAGCAGTAGCCTTGCCTATCCCATACTAGTCGAGAGGAGTTTCTTTTCTTTATTTCAGAAATAGCGAATATTTCAGGGTGGGTGAGGATGTCTGCGACCTGCCTTCAACTACATCCCTGGTGCAGACAGTTTGAAAACAGTACATTGTTCTGCTGTAGGATCGTCTTACCCGTCTAGACATCCAAAACAATACGGCATCGATCGTCCGGTGCCCTTGATAAAGAACGAGCCAGTGATGAGAAGCGGTGACGTCATCAATAATCTGTCGGACTCTCCGAGAGATTAGCCAGGGAAGGAGAATCCGGCTGATTACACTACCACATGCTGCAGCTTCAATCCCGAACGGACTGACAAAGATCGATCTTGAGATGCTGTGAGTTAGTATCCATCTAGATCGCGCCGGAGTGACACCGATAAGGCCCGCATGCCAAAATTATTATAATTAAGTTAAAAAATATGTGTTAGGCAATAAATGTTTTATGGTAGATTAAATTGTGTGCAGATAATAAAATGTGTTTAGTGTAATGAACTATAATAAATTGGATTGTTACTACCGAGTGATGTGTTAAGCATGCAATTGGAGAAGTCCTGGATCAATTTAGTTTCGGTCGGCGCTGGTGGAATTGTTTAGCCTGCTGGATCCTATTGTGTCGGGAGACATACTTGATTCGATGTTGGGAGGCCTGAGCTGGTCCACACTCTAGCTATCGAAGACCCTCTGGTAAGCCTTATACTCAGGAACCCATCATGTATAAATTGGCGCAAAATGTATAAATTGTCGAAAAATGTATAAATTGTCGAAAAATGTATAAATTGTCGAAAAATGTATGAATTGGCGAAAAATGTATAAATTGGCGAAAAATGTATAAATTGGCGAAAAATGTATAAATTGGCGCAAAATGTATAAATTGTCGAAAAATGTATAAATTGTCGAAAAATGTATAAATTGTCGAAAAATGTATAAATTGGCGAAAAATGTATAAATTGGCGAAAAATGTATAAATTGGCGAAAAATGTATAAATTGGCGCAAAATGTATAAATTGTCGAAAAATGTATAAATTGTCGAAAAATGTATAAATTGTCGAAAAATGTATGAATTGGCGAAAAATGTATAAATTGTCGAAAAATGTATAAATTGTCGAAAAATGTATAAATTGTCGAAAAATGTATGAATTGGCGAAAAATGTATAAATTGTCGAAAAATGTATAAATTGTCGAAAAATGTATAAATTGGCGAAAAATGTATAAATTGGCGAAAAATGTATAAATTGGCGAAAAATGTATAAATTGGCGAAAAATGTATAAATTGGCGCAAAATGTATAAATTGTCGAAAAATGTATAAATTGTCGAAAAATGTATAAATTGTCGAAAAATGTATGAATTGGCGAAAAATGTATAATTTGGCGAAAAACGTATAAATTGGCGAAAAACGTATAAATTGGCGAAAAATGTATAAATTGGCGAAAAATGTATAAATTGGCGAAAAATGTATAAATTGGCGAAAAATGTATAAATTGGCGACAAATGCATAAATTGGCGAAAAATGTATAAATTGGCGCAAAATGCATAAATTGGTGAAAAATGTATAATTTTGCGAAAAATGTATAATAAGGCGAAAAATGTATGAATTGGCGAAAAATGTATAAATTGGCGAAAAATGTATAAATTGGCGAAAAATGTATAAATTGGCGCAAAATGTATAAATTGTCGAAAAATGTATAAATTGTCGAAAAATGTATAAATTGTCGAAAAATGTATGAATTGGCGAAAAATGTATAATTTGGCGAAAAACGTATAAATTGGCGAAAAATGTATAAATTGTCGAAAAATGTATAAATTGTCGAAAAATGTATAAATTGTCGAAAAATGTATGAATTGGCGAAAAATGTATAAATTGTCGAAAAATGTATAAATTGTCGAAAAATGTATAAATTGGCGAAAAATGTATAAATTGGCGAAAAATGTATAAATTGGCGAAAAATGTATAAATTGGCGCAAAATGTATAAATTGTCGAAAAATGTATAAATTGTCGAAAAATGTATAAATTGTCGAAAAATGTATGAATTGGCGAAAAATGTATAATTTGGCGAAAAACGTATAAATTGGCGAAAAACGTATAAATTGGCGAAAAATGTATAAATTGGCGAAAAATGTATAAATTGGCTAAAAATGTATAAATTGGCGAAAAATGTATAAATTGGCGACAAATGCATAAATTGGCGAAAAATGTATAAATTGGCGCAAAATGCATAAATTGGTGAAAAATGTATAATTTTGCGAAAAATGTATAATAAGGCGAAAAATGTATAAATTGGCGCAAAATGTATAAATTGTCGAAAAATGTATAAATTGTCGAAAAATGTATAAATTGTCGAAAAATGTATGAATTGCCGAAAAATGTATAAATTGTCGAAAAATGTATAAATTGGCGAAAAATGTATAAATTGGCGCAAAATGTATAAATTGTCGAAAAATGTATGAATTGGCGAAAAATGTATGAATTGGCGAAAAATGTATAAATTGTCGAAAAATGTATAAATTGGCGAAAAATGTATAAATTGTCGAAAAATGTATAAATTGTCGAAAAATGTATAAATTGTCGAAAAATGTATGAATTGGCGAAAAATGTATAAATTGGCGAAAAATGTATAAATTGGCGAAAAATGTATAAATTGGCGAAAAATGTATAAATTGGCGCAAAATGTATAAATTGTCGAAAAATGTATAAATTGTCGAAAAATGTATAAATTGTCGAAAAATGTATAAATTGTCGAAAAATGTATGAATTGGCGAAAAATGTATAAATTGGCGAAAAATGTATAAATTGGCGCAAAATGTATAAATTGGCGAAAAATGTATAAATTGGCGAAAAATGTATAAATTGGCGAAAAATGTATAAATTGGCGCAAAATTTATAAATTGTCGAAAAATGTATAAATTGTCGAAAAATGTATAAATTGTCGAAAAATGTATGAATTGGCGAAAAATGTATAATTTGGCGAAAAACGTATAAATTGGCGAAAAACGTATAAATTGGCGAAAAATGTATAAATTGGCGAAAAATGTATAAATTGGCGAAAAATGTATAAATTGGCGAAAAATGTATAAATTGGCGACAAATGCATAAATTGGCGCAAAATGCATAAATTGGTGAAAAATGTATAATTTTGCGAAAAATGTATAATAAGGCGAAAAATGTATAAATTGGCGCAAAATGTATAAATTGTCGAAAAATGTATAAATTGTCGAAAAATGTATAAATTGTCGAAAAATGTATGAATTGCCGAAAAATGTATAAATTGTCGAAAAATGTATGAATTGGCGAAAAATGTATAAATTGTCGAAAAATGTATAAATTGTCGAAAAATGTATAAATTGGCGAAAAATGTATAAATTGGCGAAATATGTATAAATTGGCGAAAAATGTATAAATTGTCGAAAAATGTATAAATTGTCGAAAAATGTATGAATTGGCGAAAAATGTATAATTTGGCGAAAAACGTATAAATTGGCGAAAAATGTATAAATTGGCGAAAAATGTATAAATTGGCGAAAAATGTATAAATTGGCGAAAAATGTATAAATTGGCGAAAAATGTATAAATTGGCGAAAAATGTATAAATTGGCGACAAATGCATAAATTGGCGAAAAATGTATAAATTGGCGCAAAATGCATAAATTGGTGAAAAATGTATAAATTGTCGAAATATGTATAAATTGTCGAAATATGTATAAATTGTCGAAAAATGTATAAATTGTCGAAAAATGTATGAATTGCCGAAAAAGGTATAAATTGGCGAAAAATGTATAAATTGGCGAAAAATGTATAATTAGGCGAAAAATGTATAATTAGGCGAAAAATGTATAAATTGGCGAAAAATGTATAAATTGGCGAAAAATGTATAAATTGGCGCAAAATGTATAAATTGTCGAAAAATGTATAAATTATCGAAAAATGTATAAATTGTCGAAAATTGTATGAATTGGCGAAAAATGTATAAATTGGCGAAAAATGTATAAATTGGCGAAAAATGTATAAATTGGCGAAAAATGTATAAATTGGCGAAAAATGTATAAATTGGCGAAAATGTATAATTTGGCGAAAAATGTATAAATTGGCGAAAAATGTATAAATTGGCGAAAAATGTATAAATTGGCGAAAATGTATAATTTGGCGAAAAATGTATTAATTGGCGCAAAATGTATAAATTGTCGAAAAATGTATAAATTGTCGAAAAATGTATAAATTGTCGAAAAATGTATAAATTGTCGAAAAATGTATGAATTGCCGAAAAATGTATAAATTGGCGCAAAATGTATAAATTGTCGAAAAATGTATGAATTGGCGAAAAATGTATAAATTGGCGAAAATGTATAATTTGGCGAAAAATGTATAAATTGGCGCAAAATGTATAAATTGGCGAAAAATGTATAAATTGGCGAAAAATGTATAAATTGGCGCAAAATGTATAAATTGTCGAAAAATGTATAAATTGTCGAAAAATGTATAAATTGTCGAAAAATGTATGAATTGGCGAAAAATGTATAATTTGGCGAAAAACGTATAAATTGGCGAAAAACGTATAAATTGGCGAAAAATGTATAAATTGGCGAAAAATGTATAAATTGTCGAAAAATGTATAAATTGTAGAAAAATGTATGAATTGCCGAAAAATGTATAAATTGCCGAAAAATGTATAAATTGGCGAAAAATGTATAAATTGGCGAAAAGTGTATTGTCTGCGACCTGCCTTCAACTACATCCCTGGTGCAGACAGTTTGAAAACAGTACATTGTTCTGCTGTAGGATCGTCTTACCCGTCTAGACATCCAAAACAATACGGCATCGATCGTCCGGTGCCCTTGATAAAGAACGAGCCAGTGATGAGAAGCGGTGACGTCATCAATAATCTGTCGGACTCTCCGAGAGATTAGCCAGGGAAGGAGAATCCGGCTGATTACACTACCACATGCTGCAGCTTCAATCCCGAACGGACTGACAAAGATCGATCTTGAGATGCTGTGAGTTAGTATCCATCTAGATCGCGCCGGAGTGACACCGATAAGGCCCGCATGCCAAAATTATTATAATTAAGTTAAAAAATATGTGTTAGGCAATAAATGTTTTATGGTAGATTAAATTGTGTGCAGATAATAAAAATGTGTTTAGTGTAATGAACTATAATAAATTGGATTGTTACTACCGAGTGATGTGTTAAGCATGCAATTGGAGAAGTCCTGGATCAATTTAGTTTCGGTCGGCGCTGGTGGAATTGTTTAGCCTGCTGGATCCTATTGTGTCGGGAGACATACTTGATTCGATGTTGGGAGGCCTGAGCTGGTCCACACTCTAGCTATCGAAGACCCTCTGGTAAGCCTTATACTCAGGAACCCATCATGTATAAATTGGCGCAAAATGTATAAATTGTCGAAAAATGTATAAATTGTCGAAAAATGTATAAATTGTCGAAAAATGTATAAATTGTCGAAAAATGTATGAATTGGCGAAAAATGTATAAATTGGCGAAAAATGTATAAATTGGCGAAAAATGTATAAATTGGCGCAAAATGTATAAATTGTCGAAAAATGTATAAATTGTCGAAAATGTATAAATTGTCGAAAAATGTATAAATTGGCGAAAAATGTATAAATTGGCGAAAAATGTATAAATTGGCGAAAAATGTATAAATTGGCGCAAAATGTATAAATTGTCGAAAAATGTATAAATTGTCGAAAAATGTATAAATTGTCGAAAAATGTATGAATTGGCGAAAAATGTATAAATTGTCGAAAAATGTATAAATTGTCGAAAAATGTATAAATTGTCGAAAAATGTATGAATTGGCGAAAAATGTATAAATTGTCGAAAAATGTATAAATTGGCGAAAAATGTATAAATTGGCGAAAAATGTATAAATTGGCGAAAAATGTATAAATTGGCGCAAAATGTATAAATTGTCGAAAAATGTATAAATTGTCGAAAAATGTATAAATTGTCGAAAAATGTATGAATTGGCGAAAAATGTATAATTTGGCGAAAAACGTATAAATTGGCGAAAAACGTATAAATTGGCGAAAAATGTATAAATTGGCGAAAAATGTATAAATTGGCGAAAAATGTATAAATTGGCGAAAAATGTATAAATTGGCGACAAATGCATAAATTGGCGAAAAATGTATAAATTGGCGCAAAATGTATAAATTGTCGAAAAATGTATAAATTGTCGAAAAATGTATAAATTGTCGAAAAATGTATGAATTGGCGAAAAATGTATAATTTGGCGAAAAACGTATAAATTGGCGAAAAATGTATAAATTGTCGAAAAATGTATAAATTGTCGAAAAATGTATAAATTGTCGAAAAATGTATGAATTGGCGAAAAATGTATAAATTGTCGAAAAATGTATAAATTGTCGAAAAATGTATAAATTGGCGAAAAATGTATAAATTGGCGAAAAATGTATAAATTGGCGAAAAATGTATAAATTGGCGCAAAATGTATAAATTGTCGAAAAATGTATAAATTGGCGAAAAATGTATAAATTGGCGCAAAATGTATAAATTGTCGAAAAATGTATAAATTGTCGAAAAATGTATAAATTGTCGAAAAATGTATGAATTGGCGAAAAATGTATAATTTGGCGAAAAACGTATAAATTGTCGAAAAATGTATAAATTGTCGAAAAATGTATAAATTGTCGAAAAATGTATGAATTGGCGAAAAATAAATAAATTGTCGAAAAATGTATAAATTGTCGAAAAATGTATAAATTGGCGAAAAATGTATAAATTGGCGAAAAATGTATAAATTGGCGAAAAATGTATAAATTGGCGCAAAATGTATAAATTGTCGAAAAATGTATAAATTGGCGAAAAATGTATAAATTGTCGAAAAATGTATAAATTGTCGAAAAATGTATAAATTGTCGAAAAATGTATGAATTGCCGAAAAATGTATAAATTGTCGAAAAATGTATAAATTGGCGAAAAATGTATAAATTGGCGCAAAATGTATAAATTGTCGAAAAATGTATGAATTGGCGAAAAATGTATAAATTGGCGAAAAATGTATAAATTGGCGAAAAATGTATAAATTGGCGCAAAATGTATAAATTGTCGAAAAATGTATAAATTGTCGAAAAATGTATAAATTGTCGAAAAATGTATAAATTGTCGAAAAATGTATAAATTGTCGAAAAATGTATGAAATGGCGAAAAATGTATAAATTGGCGAAAAATGTATAAATTGGCGCAAAATGTATAAATTGTCGAAAAATGTATAAATTGGCGAAAAATGTATAAATTGGCGAAAAATGTATAAATTGGCGAAAAATGTATAAATTGGCGAAAAATGTATAAATTGGCGCAAAATGTATAAATTGTCGAAAAATGTATAAATTGTCGAAAAATGTATAAATTGTCGAAAAATGTATGAATTGGCGAAAAATGTATAATTTGGCGAAAAACGTATAAATTGGCGAAAAACGTATAAATTGGCGAAAAATGTATAAATTGGCGAAAAATGTATAAATTGGCGAAAAATGTATAAATTGGCGAAAAATGTATAAATTGGCGACAAATGCATAAATTGGCGAAAAATGTATAAATTGGCGCAAAATGCATAAATTGGTGAAAAATGTATAATTTTGCGAAAAATGTATAATAAGGCGAAAAATGTATAAATTGGCGCAAAATGTATAAATTGTCGAAAAATGTATAAATTGTCGAAAAATGTTTAAATTGTCGAAAAATGTATGAATTGCCGAAAAATGTATAAATTGTCGAAAAATGTATAAATTGGCGAAAAATGTATAAATTGGCGCAAAATGTATAAATTGTCGAAAAATGTATGAATTGGCGAAAAATGTATAAATTGGCGAAAAATGTATAAATTGGCGAAAAATGTATAAATTGGCGCAAAATGTATAAATTGTCGAAAAATGTATAAATTGTCGAAAAATGTATAAATTGTCGAAAAATGTATAAATTGTCGAAAAATGTATAAATTGTCGAAAAATGTATGAATTGGCGAAAAATGTATAAATTGGCGAAAAATGTATAAATTGGCGCAAAATGTATAAATTGGCGAAAAATGTATAAATTGGCGAAAAATGTATAAATTGGCGAAAAATGTATAAATTGGCGAAAAATGTATGAATTGGCGCAAAATGTATAAATTGTCGAAAAATGTATAAATTGTCGAAAAATGTATAAATTGTCGAAAAATGTATGAATTGGCGAAAAATGTATAAATTGTCGAAAAATGTATGAATTGGCGAAAAATGTATAAATTGGCGAAAAATGTATAAATTGGCGAAAAATGTATAAATTGGCGAAAAATGTATAAATTGGCGACAAATGCATAAATTGGCGAAAAATGTATAAATTGGCGCAAAATGCATAAATTGGTGAAAAATGTATAATTTTGCGAAAAATGTATAATTAGGCGAAAAATGTATAAATTGGCGCAAAATGTATAAATTGTCGAAAAATGTATAAATTGTCGAAAAATGTATAAATTGTCGAAAAATGTACGAATTGCCGAAAAATGTATAAATTGGCGAAAAATGTATAAATTGGCGCAAAATGTATAAATTGTCGAAAAATGTATAAATTGGCGAAAAATGTATAAATTGGCGAAAAATGTATAAATTGGCGAAAAATGTATAAATTGGCGACAAATGCATAAATTGGCGAAAAATGTATAAATTGGCGCAAAATGCATAAATTGGTGAAAAATGTATAATTTTGCGAAAAATGTATAATTAGGCGAAAAATGTATAAATTGGCAAAAATGTATAAATTGGCGCAAAATGTATAAATTGGCGAAAAATGTATAAATTGGCGAAAAATGTATAAATTGGCGCAAAATGTATAAATTGTCGAAAAATGTATGAAATGGCGAAAAATGTATAAATTGGCGAAAAATGTATAAATTGGCGAAAAATGTATAAATTGGCGCAAAATGTATAAATTGTCGAAAAATGTATAAATTGTCGAAAAATGTATAAATTGTCGAAAAATGTATGAATTGGCGAAAAATGTATAATTTGGCGAAAAATGTATGAATTGGCGAAAAATGTATAATTTGGCGAAAAACGTATAAATTGGCGAAAAATGTATAAATTGGCGAAAAATGTATAAATTGGCGAAAAATGTATAAATTGGCGAAAAATGTATAAATTGGCGAAAAATGTATAAATTGGCGACAAATGCATAAATTGGCGAAAAATGTATAAATTGGCGCAAAATGCATAAATTGGTGAAAAATGTATAATTTTGCGAAAAATGTATAATTAGGCGAAAAATGTATAAATTGGCGCAAAATGTATAAATTGTCGAAAAATGTATAAATTGTCGAAAAATGTATAAATTGTCGAAAAATGTATGAATTGCCGAAAAATGTATAAATTGTCGAAAAATGTATAAATTGGCGAAAAATGTATAAATTGGCGCAAAATGTATAAATTGTCGAAAAATGTATGAATTGGCGAAAAATGTATAAATTGGCGAAAAATGTATAAATTGGCGAAAAATGTATAAATTGGCGCAAAATGTATAAATTGTCGAAAAATGTATAAATTGTCGAAAAATGTATAAATTGTCGAAAAATGTATGAATTGGCGAAAAATGTATAATTTGGCGAAAAACGTATAAATTGGCGAAAAATGTATAAATTGGCGAAAAATGTATAAATTGGCGAAAAATGTATAAATTGGCGAAAAATGTATAAATTGGCGAAAAATGTATAAATTGGCGAAAAATGTATAAATTGGCGACAAATGCATAAATTGGCGAAAAATGTATAAATTGGCGCAAAATGCATAAATTGGTGAAAAATGTATAAATTGTCGAAATATGTATAAATTGTCGAAAAATGTATAAATTGTCGAAAAATGTATGAATTGGCGAAAAATGTATAAATTGGCGAAAAATGTATAAATTGGCGAAAAATGTATAAATTGGCGAAAAATGTATAAATTGGCGAAAAATGTATAAATTGGCGAGAAATGTATAAATTGTCGAAAATGTATAAATTGGCGAAAATGAATAATTTGGCGAAAAATGTATAAATTGGCGCAAAATGTATAAATTGTCGAAAAATGTATAAATTGTCGGAAAATGTATAAATTGTCGAAAAATGTATGAATTGCCGAAAAATGTATAAATTGGCGCAAAATGTATAAATTGTCGAAAAATGTATAAATTGTCGAAAAATGTATAAATTGTCGAAAAATGTATGAATTGGCGAAAAATGTATAAATTGGCAAAAAATGTATAAATTGGCGAAAAATGTATAAATTGGCGAAAAATGTATAAATTGGCGAAAAATGTATAAATTGGCGAAAAATGTATAAATTGGCGAAAATGTATAATTTGGCGAAAAATGTATAAATTGGCGAAAAATGTATAAATTGGCGAAAAATGTATAAATTGGCGAAAAATGCATAAATTGGCGAAAAATGTATAAATTGGCGCAAAATGCATAAATTGTCGAAAAATGTATAAATTGTCGAAAAATGTGTAAATTGTCGAAAAATGTGTAAATTGGCGAAAAATGCATAAATTGGCGAAAAATGTATAAATTGGCGCAAAATGCATAAATTGTCGAAAAATGTATAAATTGTCGAAAAATGTGTAAATTGTCGATAAATGTATAAATTGGCGAAAAATGTATAAATTGGCGAAAAATGTATAAATTGGCGAAAAATGTATAAATTGGTGAAAAATGTATAAATTGGCGAAAAGTGTATAAATTGGCGAAAAATAAATAAATTGGCGAAAAATGCATAAATTGGTGAAAAATGTATAAATTGGCAAAAAATGTTTAAATTGGCGAAAAATAAATAAATTTTGCGAAAAATGCATGAATATATAATGTAATTGGCGAAAAATGTATAAATTGGCGAAAAATAAATAAATTGGCGAAAAATGCATAAATTGGCGAAAAATGTATAAATTGGCGAAAAATGTATAAATTGGCGAAAAATAAATAAATTTTGCGAAAAATGCATGAATATATAATGTAATTGGCGAAAAATGTATAAATTGGCGAAAAATAAATAAATTGGCGAAAAATGCATAAATTGGCGAAAAATTTATAAATTGGCGAAAAATGTATGAATTGGCGAAAAATGTACAAATTGGCGAAAAATGTATAAATTGGCGAAAAATGTATAAATTGGCGCAAAATGCATAAATTGTCGAAAAATGCATAAATTGGCGAAAAATGCATAAATTGGCGAAAAATGTATAAATTGGCGAAAAATGTATAATTTGGCGAAAAATGTATAAATTTGCGAAAAATAAATAAATTGGCGAAAAATGCATAAATTGGCGAAAAATTTATAAATTGGCGCAAAATGAATAAAATGGCGCAGAAAGCAAAACAAATATGAAAAAGCAGGAAATGCATAAAATGACAGAAAAATGCAAAAAAGCAAAGAATTTTGAAGTGCACAATATGGCATAAACTGCGTAAAAGGGCGAATACATAATGCATAAATTAATTAAAATGGATAAAATGAACAAAGTGAATAACAAAGATAAATCAATAAATAAAATAAAATTATTAAAATAAATAAAATTCATAAAATAACTAAAAATAATAAAATATAAAATCTAACGGAAATGAATTAAATGAATAAAATAATTAAACAAATGAAATTAAAAAATTGATAAAACGATTAATAGGAGTGAAATGAACTGCATGAATAAAATTAAATTAAAGGAATTATATAAGGGATCATCCATAAATGACGTAGCATTATATGGGGGAGGGGGAGTTTTGTATTTTGTGATGATGTGTGACGACAGAAGGGTAAGAGGTCATGTCATGCTATGTAGCTTTTTTAAAGGGGAATAGAAGAGAATTTTTAAAAATTTACGATGAAAAGGGGGGCAGAGTTACCGTCAAGCTACGTAATTACCAGGGGGTTTTTAGAGGTTTGTGACAAAATGCTACGATGGGGGAGGGGGGTGTTAAAAATCACTCAAAAAATGCTACGTCATTTATGGATCATCCCTAAATAAAACGATAAATAGAGAATAAAATGAAAAATAGAATGCATAGAATACATAGAATGCATAGAATGCACAGAATGCATAGAATGCATAGAATGCATAGAATGCCTAAAGTAGTCAAATGCCTAAAAAGTAGTAAAATGCCTAAAAGTAGTGAAATGCCTAAGAAATAGTAAAATTCCTAAAAAGTAGTAAAATGTCTAAAAACTAGTAAAATGCCTAAAAAGTAGTAAAATGACTAAAAGTAGTAAAATGCTTAAAAAGTAGTAAAATGTCTAAAAAGTAGTGCCTAAAAAGTAGTAAAATGCTTAAAAAGTAAAAAAAATCCCTAAAAGTAGTAAAATCCCTAAAAAGTTATAAAATGCCTAAAAAGTTACTACTTTTGTCTAAAAAGTAGTAAAATGGCTAAAAAGTGGTAAAATGCCTAAAAAGTAGTAAAATGCCTAAAAATTAGTAAAATGTCTAAAAAGTAGAAAATGCCTAAAAGTAGTGCCTAAAAAGTAGTAAAATGCTTAAAAAGTAGAAAAATCCCTAAAAGTAGTAAAATCCCTAAAAAGTTATAAAATGCCTAAAAAGTAGTAAAATGTCTAAAAAGTAGTAAAATGTCTAAAAAGTGGTAAAATGCCTAAAAAGTAGTAAAATGCCTAAAAATTAGTAAAATGTCTAAAAAGTAGAAAATGCCTAAAAAGTAGTGCCTAAAAAGTAGTAAAATATCTAAAAAGTAGTAAAATGTCTAAAAAGTGGTAAAATGCTTAAAAAGTAGTAAAATGCCTAAAAATTAGTAAAATGCCTAAAAAAGTAGGAAAATGCCTTAAAATTAGTAAAATACCTAAAAAGTAGAAAAATGCCTAAAAAGTAGAAAAATGCCTAAAAAGTAGTAAAATGTCTAAAAACTAGTAAAATACCTAAAAAATAGTAAAATACCTAAAAAGTAGTAAAATGTCTAAAAAGTGGTAAAATGCCTAAAAAGTAGTAAAATGCCTAAAAATTAGTAAAATGTCTAAAAAGTAGAAAAATGCCTAAAAAGTAGAAAAATGCCTAAAAAGGTAGTAAAATGCCTAAAAAGGTAGTAAAATGCCTAAAAGGTAGTAAAATACCTAAAAAGTAGTAAAATGTCTAAAAAGTGGTAAAATGCCTACAAAGTAGAAAAATGCCTAAAAAGTTGTAAAATACCTAAAAAGTAGTAAAATTCCTAAAAATTAGTAAAATGCCTAAAAAGTTGTAAAATGCCTAAAAATTAGTAAAATGCCTAAAAAGTAGAAAAATGCCTAAAAAGTAGAAAAATGCCTAAAGAGTAGAAAAATGCCTAAAAAGTAGAAAAATGCCTAAAAAGTTGTAAAATACCTAAAAAGTAGTAAAATTCCTAAAAAGTAGAAAAATGCCTAAAAAGTAGAAAAATGCCTCAAAAGTAGTAAAATGCCTAAAAAGTAGTAAAATGCCTAAAAAGGCGTAAAAAGTAGAAAAATGTGCAAAATGCTTAAAAAAGCCGTAAAATATTAGGTATTTAGGTACGTGAAATGTCCAAAAATGCGTGAAATGCCTAAAAGGCGTAACATTTCTTAAAAGGCGTAAAGTAGCTAAAAAGGCATAAAAGGCCTAAACAGGCGTAAAATACCTAAAAAGGCCTTAAATGTCTGAAAAGGCGTAAAATGTCTAAAAAGACGGTAAATGCCCAAAAACGCGTAAAATGTCTAAAAAGACGGTAAATGCCCAAAAACGCGTAAAATGTCTAAAAATGCGTAAAGTGAATAAAAAGGCATAAAATGCAAAATGCAGAAGCAAAGTGATCAAAAAAGATAGAAACTGGCGAAATCGACGTTAAGAGATTTCAACCAATGTTGGAGCAATTATTCAACTAGGGCCAATGTATAGAAATTTATTTTTTTGTGTCAATTGAATCACCCCTCGGTCCTTGAGAGCACCCCCGTTTGGACAAAGATAGATGAAACCCTTGATTTTCTTTTGATTATATCTGCGGTTCTATCTACTCTAGAATCGAACCGCGAAATGTTTTAAGAAGGAAATCTCTTAAAATATCAATATAATTTGAGCCAATCCCGAGATACATCGTTCTGAAGGAATGATTCGCATGTTGCCATATAAAATTGCATTTTATCGACAAATTTTGTCGATTCTGATCTGCCAGATGCAAAACAAAAACGTACTTTTGCATCATTTCTCGTGTACTTCACGATAAATTACGTGTGAACGCAGTATACTAAAGTTGGATTTTGGCCAATATGCGCTTGTGATTTTATATAAGAAATTTGGGTTTTTTCGCTTCAAAACGGTGTATGTTCAGGATAGACACAACATTTTCATTATCTACCTGAGTATACAACCAAACTGCTTCATTACCACTATACAACCGTACAATAGTCCTGTGGTCTTGTATACCCCAAAAAACACTTGGTCACGTAAAATACAATAATTAAATATTCAATAAATAGTATAGAACTCCAAAACGAACTTTTCTGCATTAATAACTGAAGTCAAAAGTTTGTTTACTCTACATAGTCGCAATCGGATCGACCGTTCCGATTCGACTAAATTCACTTAGAAACATTTTCCCCATTCGCTATATTTTCCACATTCGGATATCAACCAGCGCCTGCATACAAGCAAACTCCGAATTAGTTTTCATCAAATTTATATGCTAATCACGACATCTTTGCTAAATCCTCCGTAGCAAGACAACTTTCGCTTCATATTGACAGTCCTTCCGATGAAAAATTATTAGTCAGCAGCAGCTGCAATCTGTGGCCTGCGGATATTCGGATGTCCGAAGATGACATTTGTTTGCAAGAAAAATCGAAAGTTTAAATTTTGTATGAGGAAGGCTGCCGTCAAGATCAGACCGTTTGAACGTTCGCTTCGCACGTGTTTTATTTCAAGATGAGTAGCATTTTAGTGTGATTCTAGCAAATTGTATTATCTAATTATAGGTCTTTCAGCTGGGATTTGGTGTTTTGGACTTATTTGCTCTACAAATCAATACAGCTGCTTCCAAGAAGGTACAATTGTAGGAAAATACAATTTAGTGCCATATTTCAAGGGCATATATTTTTCTCACGATCGTTCTTCTGTGTACCTGGTTTAGAAATACTCACTGATATGTAGTACCAGTCTCAAATATTTATGTGCATCTCATGATCGATTAATAGCTTCAGTTGCTCCAACTGAGCTATTGTTATGCACGCTGAGAATCGGCTTTGAAGCCTTTCGAAGTCGATAGCCATGTTCCGCAATAGAAAGTAGTACTACAGGGCTTTACATTTTCGCTTGCTCTGCTTAAAATATGAAAACCACTCTCGCATCATTTGTTAGATGGTACCGGTTTGGAACGTTCTTGTTGCTCATGCTACTAGTTGTCATGGTCATTAATCATGGAAACAACGTGCCTTGGAAACGCACATTGGGTGGAAGCCGGACAAAACCTAAAAATATTATATTTCAAATATTTATACCTTCGATTTTTCTAGGTTGGTTATGTATTGAATAACAAATACTTCCAATTTTGCGACCACTGAGTGAGGATTAGATTTTTAATAACAATTTAAACGTCGGCAACTCCAATGATTTTCATTTTTGAAATCACTGTATCTATCTTCATCTCGAAAACATCTTGCTTATTCAATTTTGATCCGATTTGAGCACAACTAGTTTAATTTTAAAGGAAATTTAAAGAACTTTGTTTACCATTTCAAAATATTCACCAAATTTGATTCGAACTATGATTTTATTTTACAAACATATTTTAAGTGGTCTGATTGCTATACTTTTCTCACAAATGTATTCTGTACAATTAAGTAAAACAGTTCGGAATGGTCACTTATTTTATAATCTATGGGAAATCATCTCTACTTTTAGAATTGTTCTACCCATTTTCGCCTGGAGGGGAAAAAGTCGACATTTTTAAATGTTTGCTGATGTGGAGGCGCATAGTCATTACTGCAAAATAACAAATATTATGTCGAAATTGTTTTTCGCGTTCCGCTCTTCAGCACATGATAGCCGTCGTGACCGCCATGTAGACGTTAAGTCCAACAAAGCAAACATTAGGGGAACTGGGGACAAGCCCGACACCCTGGGTAAGCCCGACACCCCACGACTGTTCCCAGTTCTCAAATTTTAAATCATACAATAATGACAGGATATTATTAGTATGATTATTTTAGGCATTTCGATACAAATCGATGCCATATGGATTTATTAAACGTCAACAAAATAAACAAAACAAGCGAAAGCAAAGTTGATGCGCTTTTGCATGTTATTTTTAGTTGATACATTTTAAGGTTTAAATTACACAAAAGCTTTGAAAATTACCAGTTTTTTTGTCGCACATTCTATTCTACTCTCCATATCGTTATTTGTGTGTATTGAAGATAAGTTTGAGTATTTCAATACTGTTAATTGAGCATTTAACAAAAATGTGCGCTGTTGGGGTAAGACCGACAGTTTTTGGGTGGGGTAAGACCGACACGGTGTTTAGATGATAGGATTCGTTACCGAAATACGAACGACTGGGTATATTTATTGTGTTCAATTATACTATAATTACGTCATGTTAATAATTAAAATACACGAAAACAATGTTTTTTGCATTTATTTATCAGTATTGTCTCAAGCCGACAAAAAAAAAAAAAAATAAGAATTAAATTGAACGTGATTAATAGTTATATTACAAAACGAAACGAAAAGTATAATCTAATATGAGATTTTGAAATAATATTGATGAAAAATTTTCATTGATTGTCGGATTGTTGATCAACAGTGTTCCGAAAAATCACAACACGAACCGGATAGCTTACCACGAAGCGTGCGTCACTTCTAAGTGAATGAGTCCTAGTAACAGTGTATATAATCTGCTTGCAGAACAGCTCTTCCTCGTTCGAATGGCTATACAAGTGGCAATAAAGCTCTAAAGAATTACTTGAGAAAAACCATAATATAAACCATGCGTTAAACATTATTTATTCATAACACCACGCATTCGAATGCTCTTCCTCTTGCTACGCGATGAAACTACAGAAAGCATGCGTTTGCATCACACATACTCATATATACATAATTGCATTTTATCACACATACACAATATATTTTTAATGGAAAAAATGGACAAAAAGAAAGTTCAAAAGGTGGTCGCTCTTGCCCCGTTGGGGTGTCGGTCTTACCCGCAGTGTTTTTAAAATGTAATTTTTCTCCATTTTTTGGCAACCAATAATTTTTAATGAATTCAATTTGAAGCGCTGAAAATATTATATTTTGTTAAGAAAAACCTAAACAAGGATAAAAATATTGCGCTTAAGGATCGGACTTGCCACGCGATCCCCCCTCCCCGTTCACTTCGACAGGTTGACGGATTTGAGATTGTCTCAGTTTCGAGCGGGAGTGGCATTAGTGAAGATCGGCTAAGATCTGTGGTCGTATGCTGACAGGAAAAGGGGGACAAACGACGCGCGCGTAGAACTGCTAGTGTACCCGTGTTCCAGAGTGAATATTTGGGTACAGTCAATGGTTATTTTGGGCAGCTCAAAATTATTTCTTGGTTTTCTTTTGTAGGTTCGGGTTGTATACAACCCTCGATTAATATTTTTTATCAGCCCCAATAAGAATTTAATCTGACTAGACGATGGTCACTGGTCAATACGTACTGAAAATTCGCCGCTTCTGTTTTTATGAATCTAATTTCAAGTTCCGTTATTGCTAACAAGCCCGTGCATCAGATTAACGATCCTTTGTATTTCCCATCGATGTTCGATATTATCGTTCATATACATGTATTTCATAAACAATCCGATATGGAAAATAATAAATACTTCCTTTGATTTATAACATCTCGAGCAATCATAAGTCCTTGTCTATACAATGTGTTATGACTCGGTAGCTTTCAACCTAATAAATATATCGTAGAGAAGGAACAGTGAAATTTGTCTGAATACTGTCGCAATAAATAGTGAACCAGCCCATTATGTAGATAGGATTGGCTTTTCTAGGCAATACTCTCACGGTCGACTGTGTGAAGTAGAAAATTTAGAAAACATACGATACTCTCGGTAGCTGGCTACCCAGAGTTTAAAATGAAGCAAAAACTAAACAAAATCTTTCCTTTTTCGAGTGATCGTGTGATCAAAAACAACTAAACTACTACCTAATAAACCATGTTTTACAGGTCGCATCGCTTGCTTCGAGCGAAACCTAGACCTTATACCCTTCCAAACCACCAACTCCGCGACAGCTAAGGAAGAGTCTGATGAGTGGCGGCCGGCAATGATGGCTATCATGCTGTGGAGTGTTAATATGGGTCGGATTGGTATGAATTCCTACTTACCACTACCAAAGCAACTCTTACTAGATAAATCTGCAGTCAAACATGATGAGGTCAGTATGCAATCCGTCAAAATCATCGTCCCACCGTACAGTGCACAGTGGTCCGAATGTGAATTTAGTAGAAATTTTGGCTTTTTGCTAAATTTAAAAGACTTAGCCTTACAATATGTTTAAACAGATGCTATGGTGGTTATAATTTTAGCAATATTTAAAATTAAACTTTTTAACGGTTCGAGATAGAGCTTTACTGTCTTCGATGAAGTTGTAGAGCAACACATTTTAGACAAATTTGCTGAAAACATGCAAGCTCTAGCTTTTATGCTTTCCATTGCACGAGAAATCCAAATGTAAGCTATAGGGTGTTTGTTAAAAATCCGGTTTTATTTCTATAAACTTTGTAGTTTTTTCTTTTACACAACTTGAAGATTATTTTAGGGCGCATAATTTACTTTAGAATACCAACTACTAAACTCTTTTTGTTTAAGTGTTATGAGAAATTTTATATAAAGAACATAACTTTTTCAAAGAGCATTATCTTCGATTAGTTCACTTGACATTAAATACCGTTGCTACCATTTGAAATAGCGTGTTTTGTAGTATAGATCACAACGAAATGGCAAAAGCAATATTTCGTCATGTCTTTCAATATTTACTCAATAAATAAGTTATTTTTAGTAAAAAGTATATATAACTTCCTAACGAAAGAAACTAGAGGTTCGGTTAAGACAAATTATTCTCCTTCAAAATATCTGTAAGTACACTGAAGTTTTTTTAGGCGGGGGACACGTAGCGCATAAAAAAACCGCATAATTTCGAAAATCCGTATAAAAACATATAAGGTTTGAAATATTTTCCAACATTAAGAGCCATAGTACTCGAAGAAACAGCAAGGATTTGAAGTAAGAAAGTTTAGAAAAGCGTGGAGTAGGGTCCTATGAGCAAGCTTAGAGTTTCCCGGCTACTTAACTCTTTGTCTTCTGCAACGCAGGAGTCAGGATCTTTTGGCATTAAATGCGAATCACCTGAGTTTGCGGCATGTCCGGACAAGCGTAAAGTCAAAGTGACTCCCTGGAATCGCAGGACTGAACTCGGCACCTAACCGACCAGCATCGAAATAACGATGTCGACGTCGGGAAATTTCTCTGTCGAAGTAGACTAGGCCAACCGCCGGGGACTAGTTCGAGTAGATCGGGAAGTAGCACCGGTAAATGGTTGTCGGGGCGCCTGTCATCTAGAAGTTACCCTCCACCCAGAATCGCAGGACCGACCTCGGCATCTGCCCGTGTTGATTGCCCCGTTCATAGAGTGACACCGATAGTGTACTGAGGGTGCACCAGCCGAGGGATCGTCAGCGATGGTGAAGGTGACCTACCTAGCTTATATCGATCGAGCGCAAGTGACAGAGAGGAAAAAGAGAACAGATTGATAACGTGCGAAGTGATAGCTAGGCGTCCCATCATATATTCTGCTAAGTAGTTGAAATCTAGGGTTTCCTATTGAATATATTGAAACTTAAATCTAATTAAAATATCTCGGTGAGAAAATACTTGAAGAATCTTAAACTTAACTTAAATTTATTGGAATACTAATTAAAACTAAATCTTAACCTAAATTGAAATAATAGCTAAGTACTGAAGAACAATAGTTCGGACAGGTGGCTGGTTGCTGCATATAGGCAGCTCGTGCATAATTTAGGGTAATAACTCAAAAAATTTACTAGTATTTATATTCTAAACGAAATATTTTACTTGTTCAGAATCAATATAGCTTGAAACTCCGCATTGCGCTGTGTAAGAACACTTGCGAGAACAACTATTAGGTGAGTTATTATAACAGTAGCCATAGCCATCTCACCTAAGCATATTTACTACTAGATTCCGCGAACTTTAACAGTTGCAACGCGTGAACATATGTAAAGGTTATACGGAGCGTTGTACGACAAAAAGAAATACTAAGCGTAAGCACAATTCGTTTACAATCTTAAATCTACAACTTACATCTACTTACTTATTTCCTAGAAATTTTATAATCTAAATAAATTAAGGATTGATAAAATTGGATTATTTCTTGTCGCTGCAGCGTGCGTAACAGCCCGGGTAGCATCGGTTTCGGAAGATCTTCTGCCAGGGAACTCTTCGTCGGAGTAGGAAAAATCCACCGTCGGGGACTATTCCGAGTAGTCCGTAGCGAATCGCTGGCTTGAATTGTCGGGGCACCAGTGAACAGGACTCAATCCTCCACCCGGAATCGCTGGACTGACCTCGGCATTCTGCCGGACTGCATCGAAGGAAGAATAACGCGTCCGTCACTCTGACCCAGTAACAGGTGCATTTGTAGATGCCAAGCTATCACACGGAGTGTACTGGAGTGTCGGGCTCCACCATGACAAGGTAATACCCACAAAATTCTATTGGCTCCGCCATTGTCCTCCCCAGGGACTACCCCATGGTATTACTTCTGGGGGATGGCTGTACTTGATGTACTCACTCACTCTCGCTCACGCGTTCATACATCCTGTATGAGGCTTACTTGGGTGCTCGCTCTTTCACACCTGATTCAGTCTCTAACACTCCATATGAGGCTTACTTTTGTGCTCACCTCTATCACGCCATGCGAGGTATACTTGTGTGCTCAGCTTTTTTGTACCTTGTGAGGCTTACTTTTGTGCTCATCTCTAACATACCATGTGAGGCTGACTTAGAGTGACAGGAAAAAAATGACCCCATTCGGCCCACCACTGATTCGATTCCTAGTCCCACCAGGAGTACTTGCACCAAATTTGAAGCAAATCGGACAAGTCTAGCTACTGGACCAACGTGCCTGAAGTTTGTATGGGATTTTTCGACAATTTACATGGAGAAAATCCACTAACACGCAGTTTTGCCGTTAGGTGGCACTGTATGTATCGTATTATCACTGTAAGTAAAAATAAGAAAGATACTTTAATTGTCTACAACTTTGTCGAAGACTGCTAGTGAATCCGGCTTTGTTAAAAGAAGTTATCAAACTTTTAACGAAGTGATGTCTGAGTCAGTTTTGCATAGGGGATAGCATTGCATGGTTGTGTATCAGAACTCGATTCGCGCGAACTAAACATTTTTGTGGAATAACTGTAAGATTTAGCTCTATGGTATGTTCAGAAGAATCCGTCATAGTCAAGAGCGCAGAGCGTAACCGTACCTGAGGATAGATACGGCAACGCCTGCCAGTAGCCTACGTCTACTGGCGCACACCTTTGAGCTGTTAGACATTATCCTCGCTACAGCAGTCGAAGCTCTTTTGCACGTATAGTCGACATGGCTGCCGAAGGTCAGCTTGTCGTCTATGATGACTCCGAGAGAATTCAGACTCCGCTGTGAAGTGATCGCGACTTCTCCCACATGGAGGTAGGCTAGCTTCACCGCCGGGGACTACGCCGAGTAGCACCGAACGCGACAAACCACCAGTATAGGGTCGTCGGGGCACCAGTGAACCGGAAGCCACCCTCCAATCGGAATCGCTGGATCGCACGGCATCCAACTGGTCAACGTAGAGAGGAGGGCATGTAGAATATCATGCCGTGAAGGACTGATATGGCGGGTATGAGACCAGCGAAATCTAGCACGACCAGCTAGACTTGGAATCAAGTGAAGTGCATTAGCACGTCTCCTCCGAAGTAGTCATTTCAAATGGAATCCGGGGGTCCGGTAAATGTCGGATTTGTTGGTGGAGAGACTTTTTTCCGATATCGCCGAAATGAGTCGAATGGTATAAAATATTCGGCCCTGCGGGCTGTTTTTATTTTCACTGACATCATGAATGCTCCCCATATCCTTAACTCAATGACTAGTAATTAATACACTCAGTTTTTACGCGGGGGATACGTATCGCGTAAAAAAACCGCGTAAAAAACCGCGTTTATTGGAAAATCCGCTTAAAAACCGCGCTAATTCGAAAATCCGCGTAAAAAACCTTCAGCAACCTTTTGGAAGTTTTTTTTTGCGCGGATTTCGCCATCTTGGATTTAAGAATAAATTTTTGGAATCTACTCGTTAAGTTCATTCCAAAAACACTCATATTGACTGGTTTATAGTGAATGCGGCTACCCCGGAAGTCGCCATCTTGGAATTCAAAATGGCGTCAAACATCGATCTTTGTCTACTACTCGTCAAGACCATTCCGAAAATAAATTTTTTGAATTTGCATTCAAAAGGACGGTTTTTTGCAAAAACCGTGTTAACCCTCTAGTTCCCAACACCGCCTCTAGGCGGTCTCTATAAAAATCTAAATAAAACTACTAAAACATGATTGTATGTTGTCATCCGCACTATCATTTCTTCTCAACGCTCACACCTTTCATACACACACATTATTTGAATATTCGTAGCTTTCTGTCAAATGCAATTGAAGCTCAAAGTTGAAAACTCGAGGAAAACGTGGAAAAAAATTATTTTGTGTTTAGTGGTGATCTTCATTAAACAAATTTTAACTATTTTTGGAAATTTCAAAATCTAAAAAAAATATTTTTGAGTAGCCTGTTACTAGCATTTCACTGTAGATGTGAATTGGTTTAGTGGAATAATTCGGAAGTTTTGGTTTTTTGGTAAAATACTTTGCCCGCCTAGAGGCGGTCTTGGGCACCCGAGCGAAAAAAATTTTCAGTCTTTAGTGATTACTTATCGTACTGAAACAAGTATTATGTGCAATTTTAGCTGAAAAGAAGTATGTTTTAAAAACTTTGGGTGAATTTTTCTGTTAGAATATGGATATTCTTATCATTTAATAATATTTAGGGGAGTCTGGGGCTAGCTGGCGTCATATTTTTTTCTCGTTTTGAATTAGACATATGGTGCTGTCTCTAGTTCTGCACTCCGAGTACTGTTCAATCCATTCTCCAATGTGTTTATGTTGCATTAAATTCTGTCGCATTAGGAAGGGTGCCTCACCATTTTACTAATTACTCGGAATACAATTGATGCAATGCGTATGAATTGGCACCAATATCTTTGCTTTCTTCTTATGAACCATTATGATATCAAAAATTGCCATTTGAACCAATACGTTGAACAAAGATGGCTAACGCCGCTCTAATCAACGGTTTTACATGGTTAGGGCGAACATAGGCTCATTACCCTAAGTATAGTTTTTAAATTTCAGCATTTTTGTTATTTAGGGCTAGTTCAAAGCTATTCCACGAATGACTAGATTTTTCGATAGCGCGCGAAAACAACTTTCCTTGGCCGTATATGTAACCACAAGCAAAATTTGTTTTTTTGTTTGTTTTTTTTTGTTTGTTTACTTCGGAATTTCACCTGAAGAATTTCGAAAATTTAGCTTTTGAATACAAAGTGTGTGCAGATATTAATATGCAGGAGCATTGGGGCTGAAAAATAATAACTAGTCTCGATTGATTTGCAGTTTTATTCAAAAAGCATCTCACGCGATCCATACTTTATCATCAAAAAAGGCCAGGTGGCATCATAGTGCGTATAGTCGTAAATTGGCGACATTCCCGCGTCACATATTTAAAATTCTGTAATGCAGCTAACAGTCTGCTCTTTTATGCAACGCATTCACTTTTACACGATCTTCTTAAATGTTTTTAAAACATGATAAGTGTAACCATCGCCAGCAGACCATGGACTCCCCTACTATAAATTTGAAGTCAAAAATTAAACAACCAAAGCACCAGAGAAATACTCCTTACAGTTTAGGCATTTTGCGTTCTGATGGAGTCCAAAATATAAGCAAACATCTGTATTCGCTTATGTTGAAGTAACCAGGGAAAAAAGTTTTTATTTTTATTCGCCCAAGTGCCCAACACCGCCTCTAGGCGGCCTACTTATTTTAAGGCTTTAATGAAAAATCCATTACTTTCAAGAATTTTCAACATTATTTTCGTTTTTCTCATCACGAAGCCCACATTCAAAGATTTTTTCAAGCCAAAAAAAAAATTTGGGCACTAGAGGGTTAATTGCGAAATCCGCGCAAAATTAAAACTGCTAAAATTCTTATAAGTTCTTTGCATTTAAAGAAATTTTTTCAGAAGAAGGTCAAGTCTTTTGCATTCAAAAGGACTTTAATTGGAAAATCCGCGTAAAAAAACGCGTTAATTGGAAAATCCGCGTAAAAAAAACCTCGCGAAAAACCGCGCGAAAAACCGGGTAAAAAAACCCTGGGTGTAATGTAAAATAAAAATATGACGATATTATGTTTTTTGTTTGCGTATGTGCATTCACGAGGATCTATCTTTCGATAAAATTCGCTTCAGGTGATGCCCCAAAAACTAAAAGGAGGCTGCATAAAAAGAATCGAATAACTTTGAAAATCCGCACAAAAAACCGCATAACTTTAAAAATCCTTATAAAAAACCGCATAACTTTGAAAATTCGCATAAAAAATTAACATAAAAACCGCATAAATAAAAATCGCATAAAAAAGACTTCAGTGTATTCTTAAAGTGATCTTGATGAAAATCAAAACAGCGAAAGTTAGATAAAGAAAACGTTTTTTTAAGAAACGCTCTAATTTTTTTTTGGCAAATTTCTTATAAAATTAAAAGTACACGACATAAAGTTTCAGGGTCTTCAACAAAGTTTTTTAAAATTTTATTTTCTTCAATTTTCTGCAAAACTCTATCTCGAAACATTAAAAAGTTAATTTTCTGACTTTAATATATTTGGAACCACCCTACCCACTATTTAAAATAATTGAAAAGTGCAGTAAAGTGTAATGTTTTATCATGAAAACGAAGCTTTTTTTTATTTTGTTCACCGTGAAAGTAATTAAAAGATATTACAAAGGGTCAATTCATGAAAAACCAATTTTTTAATATATATTTTTCAGTTTTCATTTTTTTGTTCTGATGTTTTTGAAGCTTTTAAAGATGAACATTTTCTTCTAACACTTCAAAACTCTAGCTTCTATCGTTCAGAAGATATAAGCACTTAATGTGTCAAAAATAGATTATTTTAACCCAATTTTCTAAAATTTACAAAAAATATCGTGTTCGCCATTTTTTGCTCAACTACAACTCTAATCATGGCCTTATTTATAGTTGAAAAAGAATTACCTTTTGTTTGCCCCAATGAGCTATATTGTTATTCCAAAAAATCCCATTTGTGGCGAAAAAGGGTTCATAACTTTTCAACGATAACCAGTTAGATGTGTGATGCCGCGAAACAAATTATTTACCTTAAAACAATCTTAAAGTTGTCTGAAGACTACTGCTGTTTAAAATATTGCAAAAGTTGAATAAAACAGTTTTTCTAAGAAACACCTTAACCTTCGATTTCAAATTTGTTGTAAAAGGAAAGGTATGAGAGCTAGAACTTAAATGTCTTCAGCAAACTTTTTTCATTCTACAACTTCGCTGAAGGCCGTGTGGCTCTAGCTGGAACGATTAAAAATTTAATTTTTTGATCTTGGTAAAATTACAATCACCGTCACTGTTGTTTTAACAAAAAGGAGGAGCTCACAAACTACGAAAACTTCTCCAAAGACTTAATGACACTAAGTTGTTTGGTTTTAGTAAAATTACAAAATTACTGCTAAATTTGAATTCGGCACCACTGTGCACTGGTCATAAGATAGCACAAAAGCGACGAAATCGGACGTAAATGTCACTAGATGCGGGAACGGCAAATGAATGACGGAGTCATAGTTCTTAACAAATAGTGTATACCTGTTGCGAATATAATCATCTTTGTTCTGCCTTGATTTTGTTGTTACTTTGCAAGAAAAAGTCCGCTTACAATATAGCAAAGGTCAACGAAGTTAAGATGATAAATGTAAAGTTTTCGGAATTTTCGACGATCATTTGACATCATCTCTGGAATTTAATTTTAAATAAAAGTATTATCAAATAAATAGTCCAGTTCAGTATTGACTATCAAGTGCAACTGAAGTGTTCACTGGTACATGACAAAATCGTTCTCAAACTCCGTTATTCCTTCAATAATGGGGAATCTATAGACCAAACTCGGGAACCCTACCAAACATTCCCCACTCTTTTTAATGATTCACTCTCAAACCCGTAACCATAAACCAGTAAAATCGTTATTCAAATATGCTTTTCACTCAAAGCGTGCGCCCCTACTCTCAATTTGGGAAAGTTAACAATCTTGCTTTTGCACGCACCGAAACCAATTTCCACCGATACTGGGCAAACAAACCGAAACTGGTTCCGACATCCGGCATCGGTTCCCCCGGTTCAACGGGTAAACCAACCATACAGCGTGCACATCAAACCAGCGCTTGGTATTTGCTTGAAAATTCCTCTCAACCATGTTTGCTCCCTCGTTGGAAAAAATTCAATCTTCATATACTTATCAAAGACCAAACTGCCTCCTACCGTTTTGCACTCCGTTTCGCATCTTTATGGCTTTGGAAAAGCGTTTTTTTCCCTCCCACTCTACTGTGCCGGCTGGTCTGGGTCGAATCGGGTTGCTACAGAATGTGTTTCCCGGATGTGCCTCCGCACACGCACGCAAGCGGCTAACACTCCATTCATGCTCGCCTCCGCACTGTTTATTCTAATTCAACTGACTTCAATTTGAATTATATGGAAATGTTATGTTTCCACTTCGTTGTCCCACATTGCCGGCTTGCTGGGTTGCTCTTAACGGCCGACGCACGCTTCGGCATCTGTAGGCAATGCACCGGGATAAAATTCAATCGCTTTTAGAGCTAGGTAGGTACATGGGCCGCTCGTTTGGCCGCTAACAATCTCAACAATCGAACTGGTGCAGCTCTGTGGTCGAAATGTGCCTGCTAGCCAACCGGACCCGATCACAAATGATAGGATCAAAGGCATTTTATTTGAATTTCATGTTTTACGGGCATGTTGTGATATACTATACATACCAGTATAAACTTGATACGAACGAATAGAAATAAAGACACTCAATTAAGTTAAAATTATATTCGATACGATATTAAAACTATCAATCCCTGATACATTAAATGTTAAAAAATTACTACTATCTACTACATGCTGACAATAGCAATTAAATGAGGAGCACTGCATTTGTTTATGAAGACGAACGTAGAAAAAAAATTTCGCGGTATTCTTATATTGGGTCGCTGTACATTCGTTAGAGCTATCACCTTCCATCTCAACGAATTTGGTTGATCAATTATAGCAACTTTTTAACAAATTTTAGTTAAAATATAATTGAACAAAAAATTTACTAAATCATAACGTGGTTATATACTTGATACACTCCTGGAATGCTATATGTAAAAGTGTAGAGTGTAGTGGGTGATTTTATCAATTCTTCTGGCTTCTATAAAAGTTTGAAAATTTAGAATTTAAATCTTCTTCAATACTTCTGTGACTGTTTTTTTGACATTGAAAATGTCTTACTGCACTCTCTGGGGTAGGGTGTCAATCTAAAATCAAACGACGTCACGTTTTTGCGTCACTATTCTGAACGCTAATAACTTTGTTATTTATGGACGGATTTCCGTCTGGTTATCACCAAAGAATTCGGAATTAACTGAAATTATGTTTTATTGCTGTAGTGTTTTTGTATTTCAATAGCACACTAGCAAGCAAAAATGAACAGATCTCGCAAACGTGAAAACTCCCATACTTCAGTTAATCTATCCCCGGCAAAGCCGTCAATAGGGAGCAGCTTAGCAGAGCTTGGAAAACGAATCAGCTGAAAAAGAACGAACACTCTTCATTCGTTCTTCGCTTCACGAATATACCACTCATTGAACCATTCACCACTGAGCTGCGGAGTTGACGGCTTTGGTTCACCACTACCGAGGCTGGTGAACCATTACTGTTCTATAGTGTAGGTATATGAGCATAGCGTAATAGTACCCGTTGCTCATTCTCTCTCTCCCATTCAAAGCATTGGAAGGAACAAGAAGTATAGGTTTAGTCGGTAGGCTTACTACAAACCACTCCAATAAAAATCCGACACTACCATAAGCCAGCAGGCGGCGATGTCTGATCGATAACAATTTGTTGAACCAAGACACAAGACTCAGCCCTACGGGACTCGGAAAAATCTTCATCCTTTGAGGGTTTCTATAACTTCCTTATATGAGGCTGAAAAAAAACCCCTCCCTTGAGAATTTTCTGCGCACGGGCCTGCAAGACATATCAATCTTCTAAGCGAGGTTTTTAAAGGCAAAAGTTTGCTTTTAAAACTTCAAAATTGCTTTTGTTGAGAAGCGCCTAAATAATTTGAGAAATGGACGGTAAAAAATATCAATATTTTCCAATATCGCTCAAATGTTCTACAAGTCATGACATACTATGAAGTTGAACAAAAATAACCATTGCTTGCCCTAATCAGTGCTACTGGAATATTAAACGGAAATATTTTTAATGAAAAAGTGTTCATAACAGTTTCATAAATAAATGCAAAATGTCCAGCGTGAAAATGCGTTCCGCGAAATGTTTTTTTTTTAAATCGAGTAATTTTGATCAGAAATGTGTTGATTATCTTGAAGCTTGAGTTACTAAATTTGATCAAGATGTTTATTTTAAGTGAATGAATCTTAATTATACGATTGATTGGAACTTGGTACTTCTAACATATTTCGAAAATGTACGTAAATTTAATTGCTCCGACGACAGAGTAGGGGAACATGGGGAGACTTGACTAAGCGAAAGTTTCTACAATTGGCTATAACGTATTCTATTATCATCGACACTCTGCCCACAGATCACCACTTCATCATTTCGGACAGCCTCAACTCTATCGAGGCTCTTCGTGCGATGAAGCCCAAAAAGCAATTCCCATATTCCCTGGGGAAGATACGGGAGTCCTTGTGTACGTTATCTCAAAAATCTTATCAGATTACTTTTGTTTGGGTCCTCTCTCATTGCTCTATACCGGGCAATGAAAGGGCCGACTCTATAGCAAAGGTGGGCGCATTAGATGGTGACCTATACGAAAGACAAATCTGCTTCAACGAATTTTTTAGTATTTGTCGTCAGAGGACACTCAACAGTTGGCAAACCTCGTGGAGCAATGGTGAACTTGGACGATGGCTACATTCCATTATCCCAAAGGTATCAACGAAGCCTTGGTTCAGGGGGATGGATGTGGGTCGGAATTTTATTCGTGTAATGTCCCGAGTTATGTCCAACCACTACACCTTGGATGCGCATTTGCGGTGTATTGGGCTTGTGGAGAGTAGTCTGTGCGCTTGTGACGAGGGCTATCACGACATCGAGCACATTGTCTGGGTATGCACCGGGTATTTGGACGCCAGGTCTCAGTTAAAGGACTCCCTTTCGGGCCCGAGGTAGACCACCCAATATCTTAGTTCGAGATATGCTGGCAAATCGAGATCTTCCCTATATGTCCCTTATTCATACTTTCATAAAAACGATAAATATCCCAAATTAGCCCCTCTCTTTTATTTATCGTTTTTAGAAATTTTCTCTTGTCTTGTGGAATCGATCAGCTCCCCCGACCAGGAGAAAATAACTGGGCAATAACCCGAGCATACTATTTTTTGGTATTCATACCAAAACTTAGTATTAATTGATTATTATACCTCATTGAGGTATTAAGCAGGTATTGAAGAAACATTTTTCAATACCTGCTTAATACCTCAATGAGGTATAATACTTTGTTTTAGTATTATTTATGTATTCCAGTTATTTTTACAAATACCAAACCAATACCTTATTGAATACCTCCATAGAGTGAATTTTATTATTGGAAGTTTGAAAAATGTTTTATTATTATTCAGGTATTATAATAACTCGTTTCATTATCAAATAGTTATTTGTAGAATATGTCTGTGTTATTTTTTTGTGGTATTTTACCTCTTATGTAGAGCTCATTAATACCATATTGTGGTAAACAGTCGTTGGTATTGATACCAAAATTTAGTATTCCGCAGTTATTTTCTTCTGCTCGGGCCAGAGTGCCAATATGTAACCGCCGTCGCCCTTACCATTACGCCTGCATAGAAGGAAACCGAAGCGAGAGCGACTCGAGGTCCGAAGACTTTTGAAGGAATTCCCGCAGGTCCGAAGAATACCATCCGCCAATCCGGTACTCGACGACTTACTAGACTGAGGCGCTAATTTGTATCATGATCTCCCGTTCGCCTGAAAGTTGCAAGTTTTGCTCTTCTTTCCCTGTCACCATCTACGCCTTCTCTCCCCTGTCTTTGATACAACTGCTGCTAACCTGATGTGGAAATAAGCCCTCTTCTGAATATCTTGACCAAGCATAAGTCTTCGTTAAAAAAATCAAATTTGTATTCTGTATTCCTAGTTTTAAGATAGCTGTAATTTTTACTCTTTCATAAAAAAATATTTCAACATTGAAACCTCCTAGTTTTAAGATATCCAAAATGTAAAAACAAGAGAATTTGGAACCGCCAAGCGAACGCATTTGTGCCTATCAAATAAACGAAATGAATAAAAAAAACCTGTTTTAATCCACCTAATGGTGTAATTGTGCCTTTCTCATTTATCCAATAGCAAGTTATATTCAATATGTGAAAATGTCTATTACATTCTTATTACACTTTGCATATATTTACAAGGGCACAAGTGCCACGAACCTGATGAGCAACATGCTGACGATGACGTCCTTGGAACAAAAAATATAATATTTAAGTGGATAAATCAGCATGAATTAAATGTTGTCTTCGTATAACATATTTTGGAATGCAGTCAGTGAGATGGGAAAGGGATTATACCTGTAAAAGAGGATGTGAGAGAGGCCTAGTTGGTGAAAATGGATTCAGTAATCACCGAATCCGATGAGACTTTAATTCTGGAATATGCCCGGTACCTTATTTCGGTTTAAATTCCTATGTAACCGTAGTAACTCCGAAATCAAAAGTCAGATCTGAATGAAATTCAATAGCAGTCAATGGGTGTCTTGTATTTATCATTTGAAATCAAGTTTGTAAAAATCAGTTAAGAATTTGTTGAGAAATAGGTGTGAAATTATCATACAAACTTTGATTGTTACCCGAGAGTATCAAGAACCGTCATAGGTGGCCAATATTTTTTTGCTTTGATTATAAAGTTTTCAACCTTGGGATCATTCGCCTCTTTGTCGGGTTGGAGAAATCTCTATCTGCGGGGTTGGGAATTGAACCCAGGTGAGCTGGGTACAAGGCAATCGATTTACCAACTACGCTATCTCCACCCCTCTAAGTGGTGGCCAATATGGCCTAAACTACTTTGATTGGTCTTTAGGGATCTAGGCTCACTAATCCAAGTAATGTTAAATCCGTTTCAATATGTATTGCATCATTTGAACATCTTCATGTTGCAAGTTTGTATAGGAATTTGCTATGTGGCTGCAGTCTTCAGCCCATAATTCCGAAACCGGAAGTAGAATCAACAAAAAATACTATAGCAGCTTGTGGGAGCATTAGAACCGTTCATTTGAAACTAAGTTTGTGCAAATCGGTTCAGCCATCTCTGAGAAAATTGAGCGGCTTTATTTGATACACACATGCACCCGCAGGCATTTTGCGGCACTCAAATGGCATGTCGATTTTTGAAGTGATTTGCTAATATGTATATAAGAAAGCCAAAAATCATTTATATTTCCAAACCAAACTAATTTCATATCTGTATTGCAGAGTAGATTTGTTTCGTAATGACGTATTTGATAGGTCGATTGATTTGAGGTATCAACTAATGAAAGTAGTACTGTTCGTGAAATCTTTGTTCAGGTTGTAGCTTCGCGAAACGGTTGACTGCTCATCATTTTCGTTTAGCTGTATAAATATTTTTTCAAGAACATGGTAAGCATGTTTGGTTATATTCAAGATGATGCTGTTCGAATAATACTTCTAACATTGATAGTATTAATTCAGCAAAAATTATTAGCTTTTATCAGCCCACGATTTTGTCAGGCTCATATGAAAATTGATAGTTGGTAGTTTGATGAGCTCTAGCAGACGAACCAAGTCGAATTCGAGTAAATTTTTTCTTGAACATATTTTTCTTATCTTAGGATCCTTAATATGAAAAAATCCAAATTTCAATTTTATTTTAAATTTTGCGCTGTCTGACACTATTAAGCGAAAATTATACTAAATAATCGGAAAGGGTTATCAAGCTATATCCAGGGACTAAAGAAGCTTCGGTTTGTTAAAAAGAAAGAAAAATTATGTCCCGATTTTGTCAATATCCCCGTTTTAACAGCCTAAAACTCACCAAAGGGCTGTTAAAAACGGATCTTCACTGTATTAGAATTGTCTAAAGTTGATGCAAGTTATTATGAAAATTCTGCTAGTTAACATGAGTGCTTATGCTTATGCTACAGAATTTGCGAAGTTAAAGGCTGATGAAGTACTATCTCTGATCGCTGACACTAAGTTAACAAGGCATCAATACTTATTAATTTGCGCATAAGTACTAGAAAGGCGCCTGGAGTACTAGGGCTCTAAATTTTCATAACTTTCCCTACCCAGTAATCTCTAACTAATATAATGTCGTTAAAATGTAAAAAAGTGTTATATCTAAATCGAAAATACAGCTAAGAAATCAACCGAATTGAGGCTAGCCTAAACACACAATTAATAAAATCGTCAATTAAAACCAATAAACGATACCGAGTTGATAGCTGAAAGTCATAGTAAGAATAGTAAGAATGTCGATAGATTCTCTCATCTAATATAAAATTTGTAGTAAAAAAAGTTACAGTTCACTAAAGTACGGTGAAATCTAATCCGCAAGAACCGAATTGACGATAATGAAATCTTATAGTTTATTTATGTTCTCATTCGTATTCATTACCAACTATTGGCAAAACTTATATCATAAAATGTGTGACAAAATCAATTTATCACTATAAGATGGATTGATCTGATCTTTTCGATATCAAATTTGAGCTGAGCGACTCCAAATTCACTTATAATATATGGCTATGGGGCGAAATTCTCTAAAAATGTATATGGCGGATGAAGAGAATGTAGGTTAAAGGGGAGGGAGGGGGAGAGGTAGATGTAGAAAGAGATTGTGTGAGGGGAAGCTGAGGGGAAGCTGAGGGGGGGATGATGGAGTATGCAAAACCAAACCGCATATTATACCCACTATTTGAGATTTGGTTTATGAAAATCGGTTCAATCATCACCGACTAATCGATGTGACTAATTCTGGAATACGTCCAGAACCCGAAAATTCCGGAACTGTCGATAGTGGACATTATATTCAAAGAATCTTTGATTGGCCATCAGTGATCTAGTCTTGTAAATAGAAATGATGTTATCTAGATTTGCAAATAGAAATGGATAATACCTTTGAAGTATTACGATTGTACCGATATATATGGGAAATTCCTATGTGGTCGTAATAAACAACCTTTAACTCCGGAACCAAATGTCAGATACGAATGAAATTCAATAACAGTTCATGGGAGTACTGTATCTTTCATTTGAAACTAAGTTTATGAAAATCGGTCAAGAATTCCCTGGTGTGAGTTTACCTGGAAAGTACCCGGGGCATCAAGAACCGTCATAGGCCAATGTGGTCAAAGCTGCTTAAAATGATCATTAGTGATCTAGACCCGCAAATCCGAGCTATGTTGCACCCTTTTTGGTATGTATTACACCACTTGGACATCATGGTGTTACCATTTTATATGGGAATTTGCTGGGTGACCGCACTCTTCAACCTGTAACTCCGGAACCGGAAGTCCGATCGACAAAAAATTCAATAGCACCTTATGGGAGCGTTATACCTTTCATTTGAAATCAAGTGCGATTCGGTTCAGCCATCTCTGAGAAAAGTGAGTGAGATTTGAAAACACACACACACATACACTCATACAGACATTTGTCAATTTCGACGAACTGAGTCGAATGGTATATGAGACTCGGCCATCCAGGCCTCGGTTAAAAAGTCGGTTTTCAGAGTGATTGCATATCCTTTCTTTATGAGAAAGGCAAAAAAATTTCGAGATAACGTAAAATCTCGACGTTTCATGCATTTTAAAGATGTTTGGCATCAAAAATACGAATTCGATTTCTAAAATTTCATGGGGTCCTCCCATTGAAAAAAATTTTGAGTTCCGGCTTATATGGGATTTTCATATGTGACCGGACGGTTCAGTCTACATTTCCGGAACCATATAAGCGATCCATGCGAAATTTTATAGACATCTGTGGGAATATTATAGCTATCATTTGGGACTAAGTTTGTGAAAATCGGCCTAACCATTTCCGAGAAACTGATATGAGTTTGCTAGTTTTGAAAGATGGGTGCTTTTCCCGGGCATTTCCGGAACCGTCTATGGTGGTCAATGTAGTCAACGAAAATTTGTTTGGCCGTCAGTGACCTAGAACTGCAAATTTTAGTTGTTTGAGAGACATTTTAGCGAATTTTTTACCTTTTTTGCTTTTATCGGAGTATCGGTTTGAATCACAATTTGCTATGTGATCGCACGCCACAACCCGTAACTCCGGAACCGGAAGTCGGTTCGAGATAAAATTTAATAGCCATTCACGGGGACGTAATATCTTTCATTTGAGGCCCAGTTTAGTCGAATCGGTCTAGCCATCTCCGAGGAACCGATGTGACTGTTATTCTGAATTTAGATTCTTCCGCCGGGGCTTCCGGAACCGATGATGGTGGCCAATGTGACCAAAAAGACTTTGAATGGCTGTTATTGACCTAGTACTACAAATTGAAGCAGTTGTGGTCACATTTTGGAAAAATTTTCACCATTATACATTCATTGCATAATTTATTAAAATCGACATTTTCTGCGTGATCGTACTCATCACCCTGTAATTCCGCAACCGGAAGTCGGATCCATTAGAAATTCAATAGCAGCCTATGGGAACGTTGCACCTTTCATTTGGGACTATTTCTGAGAAAAGTGAGTGAGATTGTGTTCACGCGCACACACACACAGACGCACATGCACACACATACATACACACACAGACATTTGCCGAACTCGACGAACTGAATCGAATGGTATATGTCACTCGGCCCTCCGGGCCTCCGTTAAAAAGTCGGTTTTCAGAGCAATTGCAATACCTTTCTATTGAGAAAGGCAAAAAATCCATAACTAATTTAACAATCATATTCCGTCACTGCAAAACACTTCAATTCAAGGTCCGCGTTTCCTTGACCATGATGTATTGGTGTACAATATGTGCTCAGTTTGTTTGATATATAAAATGTTCATGGCACAAAAAAGCAATAGTTTCTTTTCTTATGAGAAGAATATTTTTCTTATTGATTTCATTTTTCATGCATGTTTTATGATATTACGTAAGAAAGGACGGAGCTTCCCTCCCCATTAGATAAGGAATTTGTAAGATATTTTGAAACACCCTCTCCCATATGCCCTTACGTAATTAGTGTATGACCTTTAATTAATAAATTTGTGTAAAATTATGTATTTTTTTTTATCAAACTGTGGTACCTACTGTTAATGTTAACCACGTCACAAAAAATCTCACCTTGAACGTCAATCTATCTTTATAGCATTAGTTAACAAAGTTAGCAGTGATGGCTGAATTCGTGATGTGTGCATATTAGACTGGTTCAATTTTTGACTTTTAGCTCCACCAAGCTTTACTAATTCCTTTTATGACCCATAGCAATTGTGCAAATTTTGGTACCGATCGGTTGTGTCCACGGACCTTCTAAAAATTTCAAAGTTTATATGGGAATTAGTATGTAAAATCGATTAAAATTGAAAATAAATTCTTTAAAAATCACCTCATCAATCAGTTCATGAGAACACTATATATTTCTAAAGGTATTCTTCAACTAAACACATTCGTGGAACATTTTAAGTTTGTAAAAATTTGCTGAGAAAATTTATTAACTTAAGAAGCAACATGACTTCAAAACAAGTGGATTTTATTATTAATCATAGCAACCCTGTTTGAATAGTTGCATCTGCCGTACGGGAGCGGTTGGTGGTAAGCCTAGTTTACAATTGTATAACGATGGAGTTATTAAAACAGGGCTGCTATGATTAATAATAAAATCCACTTGTTTTGAAGGCAACATGACTTAAGTTCTTAAGTTAACGTGAAAGTCAGGTAAAATGATTTTTTCGTTCTCGGAGATTAACTCAAAAATAAAAGCGTTTTTCGAAAATCCAAGAATACTTATCTCTTCGTAATTAAATTTTCTACAACTAAGTATGCTTGGAATTTTGAAATTTTCCTTTCTGAAGCCGGGAATGTCTTTTGTAGCAAGAAAATGGCTATAACTTAGCTCTGACAGCATACATCGAAAATTGAAAAACACTGTTCGATGCGGAATTTCATAGGTAATTCCAATATATAATAATATATTCAACAATTATTGCGAAAATAGTAGAAATTTTCATTTTCCGTCTCATAGTTTTGGATATTTTTTCCGGTTTTCAATGATTCTTTTCACCTACCGCATCGCTTTGTTTCGCATTGAATTGGTGTGCGAGATGCACGGGTGGTTCGATGGCATAATATTGAAAGAAAAAATGCATGCAAACAATCCAAACAAACCGATGCAACTTGCCAAGTACAGAAAATGATAACTATTTTGGAATTGCTTGTTACTATATTTCAGAATAGTGTTAAAGTAAAGTACAGTGTAGACTTTATTTACTAAATCGTTAGTTTCACTTTCAATGCCGGTTAGGTTGATAGCAATGCCTATACATATTGTGCGCGTTTCTGATATTTCTGCTGTTTAGAAGCTCGTATATAAGGAAAACCAGCTGAACAAATATTTGTGCTCATTTCGATTTTTTGCTTATTGTTGGAGAGCAGGTAATATGATTTAGATTTAACTCTTCTGAAAAGTTCTATTAGTTGTAATAAATTGGAGCTGCGGTTCCTGAAGCCGTAAACAATCCGTTCACAAGCAATGAGGTGTAAAGCAAACCGATAAAGTAAAGCAAAGTCATTTTCGATAGACTTCACAGCGCACAGAAAATGTAATTTTACATTGATTATCATGCACGTATTTGTAGCATGAAAATAGATGTAAAACCAAATTATTCCGCAAATACACGTGTTTTATTCAACGGATTTTGCATTCATTTTTCACGTCAATTGAAAACTAATGCATTTCTGCTTTTATATTCGGATGTGTTTGAAAAATACATGGCGTGTAAAAGCATATGAATAAAGAAATAAAACTATATATGCCTTTTGATGCTCTAAATATGTGCGTTGATTCGAATTTGATTTTCAATTCAATTTTCGATTCAAGCTATGCATGTTTACAACCATGCTTGTTTGCATGTCGTATACATTTCATCATTTTTATTATGTTGATTTCTAGTGCATAACACAATTGCAGGGCAAATGCTACTGAATATATTGTTCCAATATATTTGTTCTATTGATAGGTTCTATTCGACTTCTCGCTGTATTTGAAGAATTGTGTACAATAAGGTTCAAAGTTATACAAGCTCTTTCAATAATTTTGGGAAAGGTTTTGCGTGAAACGGGCCTGATTCTCACAGATAGGCTGCGGGTCATAGAAGAGTTTGACTCGGAGTTTTCTATACTATTGTTCAAAAGTCTTTCATCACGGTCATGGTAACTGATCCCATGGCTTATTTCTTCCTCATCTTGTTGATCGTCTTGCAAATCTTCCGTACTACGTTCTTGATAAAGTTTTCCACTGACTCTACGTGTATCTGCTTGTCGCACCCATATTTTTTGCGGCTGTCCTCAGTTCGCCATATCATTTCCTATTATGACTTGTAACCACTAATAACTGACGTGCAAATCATGTTTCTAACGTGTGTAAGAGAAATAACTATCCTTTCCAAATGACAGCAGCAAGTAGCAATTTATCACTAGCCGGCGCTACGATCAGCCGGTGATGTTCCAGCAATCGGTATTTTGAATAGACCGATTATTTGTACAACCCTTCGTCGCTCGAGGTGTTTGTCTATTCTCTGTAGTAAAACTATTCTAAAATGTGTTACCGGGAATCACGTTTTCGTTATGAGAGAATGTGCACTGCAAAGTATGACATTTGTCAAATAATTAAAACCTAATATTATATTTTATTATTTTTGTTGTCGGATGCCCCGTGTAATAAAACATAATTTCATAGCCAAAATGCCTATAAGAATAATCTTCCAAAATGTAAAAATGTAGTAATTTTCGAGATAATTTAAATTTTGTTGCAGTGATTTACTTTGCCGTCAGACTGATCGGCCTTCTGATCTTTATCTCCTAACAGGTAACACGACACCCTTTAGAAGCCGTGTGGTGTCCGGCGGGCTGAAATCTTTTTGCACTATTTCAACCAAGAATAGAACCTCTGGGAACTGCTCCCATGTCGTAAGAGGCGACTAACAACATGCTAGGAGTTCCTAGGCCGAGGTTTTGTTCCGTACCGAAGACTTAATCTGGGCGGACCTTAAGGTTTTCCATATTACCCTCTTTCCAGTCTGTATTTAGTGAATCACTGACATATACCTTTTCTGATTCGCCTTTCTTGATTGTGTACCAACGTTTTAAGTTTCTTCTGGCGGTTGTATATTAGCCGTAAATGACGAAATCTAATTCTACACTAAGTAACAGAATATATTAATATACCGGCACTTCCACGCCAAGGTTTAACTTCCAAAGCTTTGGCTTAAAAACCGTTTTTAAAAAATGGAAACTTTCATGCAGGAAATTTATTGAATTGGCCTAAGATGGAGCTGTCGAATTTCACAAAAAGCTTTTTATGTTGCAAGTGATCTGTAGTTGTGTTAAATTAGGTATTTTTCTATTATATTTGGAACCGTCTACCGACAAATCTACATTTACGAATACCTCCAAAAGTGACTTCTTGAGGTCTCATGAAGGCCTGACACTAGCTTTATGATACTTTTGCTTTTCTAAACAGTAATAAAAATCTCAACATTCAAGAACTTCACTTTGTCAGAAAATGTAGGGCCATCGGAAGCTAAAACTTCGTAAAATCGCACTCCTGGTCCTTTTTTCAGTGCAGTACTCTACGTCACTCGTTCAAATTTGCACCGCTCTTATGGTAGTCGGTATTTGCTAGTATTACTGTTCTCCCATCCATTCTGGTAGTCAAACGGTGGGATAGCAAAATTCTTACAAGTTTCCTATCTCATGCCTCCACGCGATTCTAAGTCTATTGATGACATTTGGTCCTTAGACCGCAGAATGAGAGGGTGCGAACAGAATGAGAGGGTGCGAACAGATCTAGTCGAGAAAACATTGCCGTAAAAATGAATAGTTGATCGGAAATTAGCCCCAATACGACTAATCTGACTAGTATCTATGAACATGGCTCAATACGTATTGAAAATTCGCCGCGTCTGTTTTTATGAACCTAATTTAAAGCTCCGTTATTGCTAACAAGCCCGTGCATCAGATTAACAATCCTTTATATTTCCCTTCAGTGTTCGGTATTATCGCTCGTATACTTGTATTCCACAAACAATCCGATATGGAAAATAAGAAATACTTTCCTTGATTTATAACATCTCGCGCTATTTTTGCCAGTATAATATGCTGTCACTTGGTAGTTTTCAAGCCAATAAATATATCGTAGAGAAGAAGTAGCGAGTTCTGTCCAAATACTGTTGCAATAAATAGTGATCCGGCACATTACGCAGATAAGATTAGCTTTTCCAGGCAATACTCCCACGATCGGCTGTGTGGAGTTCAAATTGTTTTTGTTTAGGGAACATAGTATACTCTCGGTAGCCGGCTGCCCAGAGTTTAAAAATAACCAAAAACTAAACAAGATCATCTCTTTTTCGAGTGATCGTGCACTCGAAGACTAACTAAACAACTACCTAATAAAATATGCTTTACAGGTCGCATCGTTTGCTTGGAGCGAATCCTAGACCTGATACCCTTCCAAACCACCAACTCCGCGACACCTATGGAAGAGTCTGATGAATCGTCGTCCTTCCGTTAAGTAGGTGGAGCATCAACACTTCCTGTCTACCTTATCCTTTATCCTTCCCCGTGAACGATGGAGATGGGGGCGGCCGGCAATGATGGCTATCATGCTGTTGAGGTTTTAATATGGGTCGGATTGGTATGAATTCCTACTTACCACTTCTTAAGCAACTCTTATTAGATAATCAGCAGTCAAACATGATGAAGTCAGTGTGCAATCCGCCAAAATCATCGTCACAACGCAACGCAACGCAACGCAACGTAACAGGTAACACGACACCCTTTAGGAATATATCTAACAATTATTTGCTGACGTAATTTTAGAATCTATTCTGTTTGAAGACGACAGCAAGATTTTTCATAATATGTTTGAAGTATTCATAACGTTTTATAAGTAGAATTGGAAAGATTTAATCTTTTTTCGATTCCCAAGAATAATTATATTTTTTAAATATAACATATAACGTTAAAGAGTATTCAGTATTTGTATAGATCTTACATATAACCACAAACAAAAGATATTTTTAATACTTTACTAGTAACGCATACGGGGAAAGTTAGCGGTCTAGAACTACAAATGCATGTAATTTTAATAGGTTTTGCATCATCTTGAAACCATGGCGGTACTAGTTTATATGGGAAGTTATCGTTTGACTGCATTGTGCACCTGAACCAGGGACTCCAATCGACAAAAACATCAATGTCCTGTGTGAGCGCTATAATGTTTGCCTGAAACTAATTTTGAGAAAAAAAGGTTCAGCCATCTCTGATAAAATAAGTGAATCAAAATTATACATTAGACCGGCAACAATTTCGACATTTTTTCGGAACACTGTTAAATCAAACGGTAAATGGCCTCACATACCATTTGTCAAATATGAGCTTTTTCCGAAAACTATAGGTCGCTCACAAGAGTTTTCAAGTTTGTATGTGAGAATATATGAAATATTGGCAAAACAAACAATAAATTCAGTGAAAAATACCTGTATCATCTTATACATCACCAGTGGCGTAGTAGTGGGGGGGGGCGTTGAGTGGCATAGTTTCCCCTCACAAAAAAGCTAAAGATAATCGTTGAGAGTCTCTCCCGAATCGCGATCCAACTACATGGTTACCGACACCGTACGGTGAAGAAGAAGAAGCTAACACAGCCGAGTGGCAAGCGACTAACGACGAGCTCAAAGGAGCGTCGATACAACTAAAATAAAAGTAAGCCCTCGGTCCGGATGTAATACCAAACGTGGCGCTGAAAGCGCGATCCTGGCATATCCGGACATGTTCAGGATGCGACTGCAGAAGTGTTTAGACGATGACAATTTCCCCTAAATGTGGGAGGCACAGAAGCTGGTGTGTGCTGCACAGAAGAATGAGCCAGATCCTGAAGAGCTACTTCCAGAGTAGAGTACTGCTGTACGAGACGAACGAGGTCAATGAGAGTCGGAGGGAGCGTTCCTCAGGGCTCCATTATAGGTTCAACTGTTTTGAACAGGATGTACGATGCCCGGGAAAGTGAAAATCGTGCTTTTGGCAAACGACGTATCACTAACGGCGATGAGTGAGACACTTGTAGAAGTAGAGATGTTGGTGACGGAGACAATAGACGCGATCGAGAGCTGGATGAACGAGGTCAAGCTGCAATCACCACAAGACGGATGTGTTGTTGGTCAGCAACTGCCAAGCGGTTCAGTGGATACAGATCACCGTCAAAGGGCATGTGATTGCATCGAAGCGTGCACTGATGCAATTGGGAGTAAGTGACCGGTTGAGCTTTAACACTACGTTGATTACATCTGCGAAAAGTCGGTTTATTATCTAGCGTTTCGTCATCTATACTGCGATATGGGGTTCCTATCTGGGGTGCGACGCTGAAAACCAAGCGGGAACGCGAAAAGCTGAATACGACGTTCCGGCTGGTGGTCGAAGGAGTTGCGATTGCGTAGTGAATAATTAATTCGATGGTGACCTGGCAGCAGGAATGGGATAATACGGAGAAAGGAAAGTGGACCAACCGGCTCCTCCCAAACCTGTCGACCTGGGTCAATAGAAACCACGGACCTTCCACCTGAAACGGCTCCTGTCGGGCCACGGTTGCTTCAGGAAGTATCTTCATCGGTTCGGGTACGCAACGTCACCATTGTGCCCGGAGTATGAGAACGTCGAGGAGACACGGTAGCATGTGGTCGTCGAATGTCCGAGGGTTGAAGCGATGTGCAGAGAGTTTCTTAAAACGGGAGGACCGGGCATCAACCCGGATAATGTAGCTTACAGAATGACAGCGATGTAAAGACGTGAAACGCAGTCAATACAGTTATGATGTAGATTATGATCGTCTTAGAGCGGAAACGGCGTGATGAACATCGATCAACGGTTTCGGGAGAGCGATCACCGTCAGGGAACTCTCCGCAGGAATAAGCTAGACCCACCGCCGAGGACTAGTCGAGTAGACTGCAACAGAGCACCGAGTATGGGTCGTCGAAACGCCAGCGAACCGAACGCCACGCTCAATCCGTAAGCGCAAGACCGACCACGTCACCCCACCGGTTATTCCGATAGAAATATAGCGAAAACCAAAGAAGAATCGGTATTGGGAGAACTTCTTTGGCCAGGGAACTCTCCGTCAGCGTAAGCTAGATTCACTGCTGGCGACTAGATTAAGTAGACTGCGACGGGACACCACTAGTCGCGGATAATCCGGTCACCTTTGAACCGGACGCCCTGCTTCACCAGAATCGCCGAACTGACCTCGACACCTAGCTGATTGGCTCTTCTCTCGCCAAAGAACTCTCTGTCGGAGTAGGTCAGGTCCATCGTCGTGGACTAGACCGAGTAGTTCAAGAACAAGTCGGGAATCTGAATGGCTCATCAAGAAAGTACTGCTAAATGGTACAAGAAAATAACTAAAAGGCATAAAGAAGTTACGGTGCTAAATGGCACCGTCCACGGAGCTAAAGGGCTCAAGAACTTGTTATACTGAAATCAAAGAAGAATCGGTATCGGGAGAACTTCTTTAGCAAAGGAAATCTCCGTCAGCGTACAGTCAGATTTACCACCGGGACCTAGACTGAGTAGACTGCAACGAGACACCACAGCCGCGCTGGGGCTCCAGCAAACAGGACGCCCTACTCCACCGGAATTGCCGAACTGACTTCGGCACCTGGCTGATTTGCTCGCTTTCGAACTTCTCTCGCCGGGGGAACTCTTCGTCGGAGTAGGATAGATCCATCGTCGGGGACTACACCGAGTAGTTCGCGAACAAGTCGGAAGCTCAACGAGGAAGTGGCATTAAATGGCACAAGGGGGGGCGAAGGACTCAGTAACGTAGACAGACTGAATTTTGCCGCCCAGATTGTCCTCGTAGGGAAAGAGCACTAATTCTAGACCCATAGTTAGCTTTCCTACTACCATACAGAAATTGTCACGTTGTGTGGATGGTCGAAAACTGGTAGTGTGTAGAGGATGGGTGCTGTAACCAGAGATGCGAACGGTACCGGTAATTTACTTTTTTTCAGGTACATTTACATTTGCACAAGCCGTACAGCCTGCTACAGCGACGCATCACTACTGCTCTTGCCAGAGCGGTAGCCAAACCGAGTACACTTTTCCGTACAGCAGTAAAATACATTTTTGTTTTGCTGCTATAGTTTGCCCTCTCGCTTTGTACACTTTTCTCTGCATAGTCAAAGGGAGAGGCCCACACACGAAAGCGTTGATGCCGGTCGTGGCTTAAATGAACCGCATTCATTGTCGTCGTTTGTGATTAAAAATATTGAAAAGTGTAAAATTAGGAAAGGGAAGCTTTACCGCTCGCGTCTGGTGGCTGTCCTGGGGGCAGTATTTTTTGTTATGTGTTGCCTCTCTTTCTCGCACATGTTTAGAATTCCTTAATTAATATTTCAAAAAAATCGGTTGGTCTTCAAAGTTTGTCGGGGAACCTCTAATCAATATGCAACCTTCATCAGAGCTGTTCGTTTTAAAATAAGCTATACGACCGAAGTTTTGGGATATGCAGAGTTACTGTGGAATTTTTTATTTGATTTTAAATTTTTATTTCCAAGTTTCCATAAATATTACTATAGAAACTGGAAACCTATTGTGGGTGAACTAGAGTTATCGGAGAAAGCTCATATTTTGCACATGATTTTTGCATCGAATTACCATTTGAGTTAGCAGTGTTCCCAAAAAAATCAAAATTGTTGCCAGTCTATTATACATACACTCATAAATTTTTCGATCACGACGAACCGAATCAAATGGTATATGGCTCACAGCGCTCCAGGCCTAGATTATGTTGCCGATTTTCAGAGTGATTGCACAACTTTTCTATAGGAGAAAGGCAAAATGATGCAGGGAAATTCATGTGTGATCAGACTCTTCAACTCTTACCTAAGGAGCCAGAGCTCCAATCCAAATTAAATTCGATTACAATTAATAACGTTAAGAGAGAGTGGGTACGCTTGATCCCACTTTTGTTTGTGCTACTCCAAACATTGTCGTCCAGAGCACGACACAATTCATCTCCGAAAAATAAGCCCAGCACATAGCGAACCCTGGAAGGTTGCTTTAGGACTTCAGAGATCGCTTAATCCAGCAAGGGCCTCAAGATACTTCGTTCGCAACTGACTATTCAGTCATCGGCACGGAGATACACTTGACGGCTGCTGTTTGCAATCGCCTCCTACGACATGGGGAGCAGAAACCTAATGGATATAATATTGGCCAAGATAGCCTAAACTGCCGGTTTTCCCTCCCATAAACTGCCATTGAAAAAGAAGAAAATAAAAAAAAATAGCTAGCTTGCAGTACTCCTCTGTATTTGTGAAATTATGTTGTGAACACCGGAAATAAAAGTTATTAGCAATAAAATCTATAGCTTTCGTGAGCTGGCAGTATATTTTCCAGCTTTCTCATTACAAAAACAATCTACAATAGTATTTTTAAGTAAAACATAATTTGGGCATCAGAGGGTTAAGGCTCATCACCGCGTACTCCCCGTGATCAATTACAATTCGAACAACTGTGTTACCGTTCTGAGGATGGCACAAAGGAAACAAAAAAGTAGGCTGAAACGTAAACGGTAAAATGTATTTCTTTTTAATTAATTATCACAGAAAAATATCAACTGAAAAACGGTATCATTCATGAACGGTAACTAAAACCTGGAAACAATTCGAAGAATTGGAATCCGTTACACATGATACCTGGATAAATTACATCGCGGGTAACGGTGTTATTGTGGGGAGGATGCTTGCCGAAGGACCTATCCCTATTGCTGAGGAGAATGCATCACAACCGATTGACATCATTTACGGAAAACCGATTCGAAACACAATCTTCAATACCATCACCTGTACTACAAATGGTTGCTAATTTTGGGGCAGCTGTTCAGGCCATACAAACAACTGTAAAAGAAGCATCCAATAGCTCAAAATCAACTGCTATCACCAATTACGACGGATTTACGCTGGTGACCGGTAATGCTGTAGGCAAGGAAGAACATCTGATCATAGGCATCAAGATAACATTAACGGTAATGTCATTGACGTGAATAAGAGAAATTGACCCCCAAGATGCAGTAGATGAGTAGAAAAATCTTTCCACTCCGCGAAAGAAGTATGCAAAGGGGTATTGAAAGTTGCGTGGAAGAGATCCGAAGGACACTCACTAATATTTGTTTTTGTTTTATTTTATTTTCACATATGGTAACTTCTTAAAAGATCCACGGTTCCGTGATGTTACCGCATTAAGCCGTGTTATATAAACGAATTAGATAATAAAATGAAGAAAGCATTGAATTTATGCTGATTCAGCTAAATAAATGTTTTTTTGCCTTTCTCAATAGAAAGGTATTGCAATTGCTCTGAAAACCGACTTTTTAACGGAGGCCCGGAGGGCCGAGTGACATATACCATTCGATTCAGTTCGTCGAGTTCGGCAAATGTCTGTGTGTGTGTATGTATGTGTGTGTGTATGTATGTGTGTGTTTATGTGCGTCTGTGTGTGTGTACGCGAACACAATCTCACTCACTTTTCTCAGAGATGGATGAACCGATTTTTACAAACTTAGTCCCAAATGGAAGGTGCAACGTTTCCATAGGCTGCTATTGAATTTCTAATGGATCCGACTTCCGGTTCCGGAATTACAGGGTGATGAGTACGATCACGCAGAAAATGTCGATTTTAAGAAATTCTGCAATGAATGTATAATGGTGAAAATTTTTCCAAAATGTGACCACAACTGCTTCGATTTGTAGTACTAGGTCATTAACAGCCATTCAAAGTCTCTTTGGTCACATTGGCCACCACCACCGGCGGAAGTATCCAAATTCAGACTAACAGTCACATCGGTTTCTCGGAGGTGGCTAGACCGAATCAACCAAACTTAGTCGCAAATGAAAGATGTTGCGTCCCCGTAAATGGCTATTAAATTTTATCCCCAACCGACTTCCGGTTCCGGAGTTACGGGTTGTGGCGTGCGATCACATAGCAAATTGTTATTCAAACCGATACTCCGATGGAAGCAAAAAAGGTAAAAATTTCGCTAAAATGTCTCTCAAATAACTTAACTTTGCAGTTCTAGGTCACCGACGGCCAAACAAACTTTCGTTGACTACATTGACCACCATAGACGGTTCCGGAAGTGCCCGGGATAAGCGGCCATCTTTCAAAATTTACGAACTCACATCAGTTTCCCGAAATGGTTGGGCCGATTTTCACAAACTTAGTCCCAAATGATAGCTATAACATCCCCATAGATGTATATAAAATTTCGCACGGATCGCTTATATGGTTCCGGAAATATAGACTAAATCGTTCGGTCACATATGAAATTCCCATATAAGTCGGAACTCTAATTTTTTTCAAAAAATTTCAGAAATCGAATTCGTATTTTTGATGCCAAACATCTTTAAAATGCATGAAACGTCAAGAGTTTATGTTATCTCGAAAAAAATTTATTTATGAAAATCGACTTTTTGGGACTTTGCCGATTTCGCACCTTTTTTCAGTTCAATATTATATCAATATTTTTCTTTTACAAAATTTTAGAACTCGAATAATGATTTATTTTCCTGTATATGGTTGTCATGTGATGTATAATAATAAAATGTAATATATGCATTTAAAAGTTTTTAATGAATATAAACAACGCACACATTCTCGTGATTCATGATTGAGAAAGGCACAATTGCACCGCTAGGTGGATTAAAATAGGTTTTTTTTTGTTTCAAGTGTGTCTACGTTTACGTGTTGCTGATCAAGTTCATCGCCTTCGTGTGTTTGTATATACTTGCCAAGTGTAATAAGAATGTAATAAAAATTTCCACAATTATATTGAACAGCTATCGCATCATAATTTGAATAAAAGAGAAAGGCACAAGTTTGAGAGTATATTAAATTGTTGAAACCTGTTGAAACATTTACTAGATCACTTGAAAAGTACAGGATGGGGCAAAATTTTGGTTTCCTTAATAGATAGGTTATATAATTACTCTGAAGATCGATTTTTTACCGAGATCCGGATGGCCGAGTTTCATGTTCCTTTCGATTCAGTTTATCGATTTCAGCAAATGTCAGTGTGTGTACTGTGTATGTACTGGGTGACAATAAATAATATCTTTTCTTATAGTATGGTTTAAAAATCTTCAACACTTTTGTGTCAAACTTTAGGTCATTTAGATCATCTGTGCACTTGAGCCATTTGACTAAAAAAATCCAATTGGACAGTGACTGGCGGTGAGCTGCCGAGTTATTTAGCTCCCGTCGATATCTGCTCCGATAGGTCCCTGCGATGAATTTACCCTAGTCCGACTGAGAGTTCCTCGTTGGCGGTATTTTTACCGACACCGAAGCGTGGAGGTCAGTCCGACGATTCGGTATGTAACGCAGTTTCCGGTTTGTTAACGCTTCCACCACGTACCGCTGGTAAATCGACGCGGATTTAGTCTACTCCACGGGGAACCGGTAGGATGAGTTTATTCAAATTGTCAGCTCCACCCTACTAGTATCTGTGCGACTATGATTTTCTACGCTTAGAGCCGACATATCGCTTCACACTTCCCCGAATCAGGGGTACTCAAAGACCACGTGCTCCGGCGTATCTTCATCACATACATACAAACACATTTTAAGACAGGAGACGGGCATAGCGTAGTTGGTAAATCGATTGGATTGTAGGCAGCTCACCTGGGTTCGGTTCCCAACCCCGCACATAGTGTTAGAAATTTTTCCAAAAGAGATTTCTCTAACCCGGAAAGAGGCGAATGACCCTAAGGTTAAATCCTCTATAATCAAAATAAAAAAAAACATTTTAAGACGTTGGGCTCAAGTTCTCAATGTGGCCAGAAAACGTCTATTACTGCTCCATCACCTAACATCACTGTTGTTTCAGTACACGCATCGATGTGATTGATATGCCTCCAGCTGTGTTTTGAACCAGCTGTAACACTTTTCAGTTGCTGCCAGCACCACCTTATTTTGTGGGTAGCTTGCTGTAACCTAAAACCATTCAGTTTTCTATCGTCTCTCTTGTAATTGTGAGAACGACGTCATCTACGAATCCAACTATTTCGACTACTATAGGCAGCTTTAGCGTTAGAACGCCATTATACATCATGTTCCAAAGTTGTAGGCCAAGTATGCCTTATTTCACTCCCGTCGTTACACTTGTCGATTTCTGTCCCGAATGTGTGTCGTAGACCAGCACTTGGTTCTGAACAGACTACTGCACAGATGTTCGGGTAATCGCATTTTGTGCACAGATTCTGCTATATCTTCCTAGCTGACGCTGAAAAACGCGGTCTTGACGTCTATCGTTACTACGGTGCAGTAACAGCTCCTCCTCTATTTGAGCGTCTCTTCTGCTCTGTCCAGCTCGCTTCTCTGTAGATTTTATTTTCCAGATTCCAAATTATCTGTTTGACAGACCGCATTCGCGTTCCGTGCATTTCGTTATCCTGTTGAGGATAACACTTGACAAGAACTTTCCGAGAACATGCACCCGGAATAACGTATGCGGAATAAAATTTGGACAAAATTCAAAAGGCATTTTTTTTGTCGAAAACCATTTATTAAATGTTCTCTCTATATGAAAACATTTGTCAGCTTTTTACTTAAAGTAGAAAAAAATTTGAGCTCATTCGAGAAGCTTTACGACAGTTTGCAGGAACTTTTTGCAAAGGAGTCGAAAAAATTGATGTTGGCATATTTTTAATTTCTTTCTTAATTTTGATTATCATTTTTGTTAGTTTTATGTCGAAAATTATGAGCATTTACTCTCTGCTTCATATTATCCCAGAAAAACCTCATTTGGACGCAGTTGTGGTACATTTGGAGGGATATCAGCCTTTTGTACAAAATATATACCATAATCCTCCAATGCGCCAAAACTTTTTTTTGGCATAATAGCTAAGTGCCAGATTGGGCGTTCGCTGCCATTTTGTTCACATGGTATCTCCTAGTGGGTCGAAATTAACACTGGATATTTGAAATAAGTGTGCCTAGAGTATGACATTTAGTATGGTGCTTTGCGCAGGGTTGCATTTTTGTTCTAATGCTGGAAGCGTTGTCCAAATTTCATTCCGCATACGTTATGGGTCTGAATAATGTTAAATCTCTTGGCGGTTTCCGTTGTTTAGACAGCAGCACAGGCTTTTAAAGTTTTCATCTCACTAAAATCAGTAAGCTGAATAAATTGGCTCGATTTGCACGTTTCCCATGTTATTAGGAGCTATAGCTCTTTACTCCAAAGGGTTAGGAACAATAACATGTTTGGGTTTAATTTCATGTAGATTGGTTCGTCTATATATGAGGAGCAAAATATCCAGATACGCGATTGGAGTACTGCAGAGTTGTTACATATTGAGTCAAACCACTTCAAGTGGTTTTCCACAAAATCACCGATTTTCATGTTCCTATTCAGAGATATGAAATTTTTGCGGCGCATTTCGATGATGCCCACGATAACGCACTAGCCACAGCCCACGTGCGCTCGACCAACCGGCATGTTCAAATTTGCGTTGAGCACCTTGCGGTATCTATCGTTTAACACGCGGCAACTTCTATTGTATAGCACATAGAAACTTCTATTGTTTAGAACGTCGTCAGTTCTATTGTAAAAATTTAGTTTAACATGCGTTAATTAAAATTATCATTATTGAGGTTTTATAGTTGTAACGAGTACGATACACATACAACGTATATGATTTATAGTGCACTTATTGTAAGCTTGAATGTTTCATATTCGCATCAAACTTACAAATGTCTTTACCAATGTACTGTTCGAACTTTTCATTCCATCAAGTTACTGAGAATAAATTGCGACTATTGTGAAATATTTTGCCGCATTCCGCATTTATTCAGCTTAACCATAAATTGAAACTCAAACCACCTCGCAAATCGAAAACGAAAACACCGTAGGCTAACAAAATTCATATCTCTGGATAGGAACAAAAGGACAAAAATATCTTTACAAATTATTGAAGGCGAAAGTTTGCCGCGTCAGTTGACATATTTTTAATTTTTTTTTCAGCGCCGAGAAGATAAAAATATTTTTAATTGTTTATTAAAAATGTATGTAAAATGCAGCTATAAAAGCAATTATTCCGTAAATTTATATTTATACGATAGTGTAAACATCATTCTATAAGTGTGCAAAATTTCATTCAAGTATCTGAAGTAGTTTTTGAAATAAAAGAAATTGAAAAAAAACAATTTTACTGTTTTCAAAAGTATAAAAGCCCATAATTTAAACAAAAAAAGCAATTTTGCAAATATATTTATATCAAAAATTACTCTCCATGTCCCCTACACAAAAAAAAAAATTTTCATGAAAATCGGTGATTTTGTAGAAATTTCGAGGCCCACTTGACGTGGTTTGACTCTATTAAATAATATGTAGTTCCGAATTCGAATTCATAAAAATTATACGAATAATATTCAACAGTAGCCATGTGTAGATTGAATGCTGCAATTTTGCTTGGAGAACAAATTCTTTGACACTTTTGGACTCATATCAAGCATAAATATTTTTGTTTGAGCGCAAGTTTGCAAGCTACGTCCATAACTGACAAGTTGGACAGATGGAGTTCAAGAGCAAATTTTGTTTTTATCCGTAGTTCCCAGTCTTATACGAGCGCGCAATTTGATTTTATCTACGAGCAAATGCCCACGCATTTCAACTACCTGAAAAGAACTCAGGGGCAGTCGCTGTTGTTTGGTCGATACACCCTGAAAAGTGTGTGTTCAAAAGAAGTTCAGTACACTCAGGTTTTTTTTTACGCGGGGGATACATGCCGCGTAAATGAAAACCGCGTAAATGAAAACCGCGTGAATTTCAAAATCCGCGTAAATAAAAACCGCGCAAATTTCGAAATTCGCGTAAATGAAAACCGCGTAAATTTCAAAATCCGCGTAAATGAAAACCGCGTAATTTTCAAAATCCGCGTAAATGAAGACCACTTAAATTTAAGAATCCGCCTTAAAGGGAACCTCGTTGATGGATACCGCGTAAATTTCAAAATCCGCGTAAATGAAAACCGCGTAAATTTCAAAATCCGCGTAAATGAAAACCGCGTAATTTTCAAAATCCGCGTAAATGAAGACCACTTAAATTTAAGAATCCGCCTTAAAGGGAACCTCGTTGATGGATACCGCGTAAATTTCAAAATTTCGAAAACCGCGTAAATTTCAAAATCCGCGTAAATGAAAACCGCGTAAATTTCAAAATCCGCGTAAATGAAAACCGCGTAAATTTCAAAATCCGCGTAAATGAAAACCGCGTAAGTTTCAAAATCCGCGTAAATAAAAACCGCGTAAATTTGAAAATCCACGTAAAAAAAACCGCGTAAAAAAATCCGCGCAAAAAAAAACCGCGTAAAAAAACTTGAGTGTACTTCACTTTCGTCAGTAGAGTATTCACTATTACCAGTTCCAATTGCACTGACATTTTTTTTTTTTATAAAATAGAGATAGAATATCAAGATGTTCAGTGGAGTTATTACAAAATGCCTGTTCTACAACTTTGTAGAAGACGCTTAATTTATATCTCTCTCCGTTCAAAAGTTAGTGTTTGCGCCCTCTATGTAGTCACACTTGAAACATACATTTTCTAACCAAAACATAATTCGTATTATGTACCAAAACTCTTCTGAACATACCATTGAGCTAAATCTAACCATTATTTCACAAAAATGGATAGTTCATGGGAATGGAGTATTGATACACAACCATGCACAGCTAGTCCCCATGCAAAACTGACTCAGACATAACTTCGTTAAAAGATTAATAACTTCTTTTAACAAAGCCGGATTTTCTAGCAGTCTTTAACAAAGTTGTAGACAATTAAATCATCTTTCTTATTTTCACTTACGGTGATATAGGATGCATACAGTGCCACCTAGCGGCGAAAATACGAGCTAGTGGGTTTTCTCCATGTCGTTTGTCGAAAAATCCCATATAAACTTTAGGTCGTTGGTCCGGTAGCTAGACTTGCCCGATTTGCTTCGAATTCGGAGCAAGTACTCCTGGTGGGACTATAAATCGACTCCAGGGTGGGCCGATAGGGGTCATTTTTTGTCACTCTATTGCATAAGTTTCTATATTAAAATGGTTTCTGCAATATTTACGAACAACAAATCCTACAACATTTTTGTTACATTATAATTGTATAGTTAAACACATAACCTAGTTAAAAATATGAGTCTATATTAGTACTTTGAAAACTGTCACTATTACTATAGACGCTGACCAACACTAATAGTTGAACCTATACGAAAATTTGTTATATTAAAAGTATAATAATTGTTTACAATTCCGTCAATCTCATTAATTTTTGACTCTAACGGATAAAATCAATTATCTATAATATCCTACATACAGATACTGACAACCCAGCTACTAGTTTGATTTCACACTAAGGGAATATTTTTGTAAATCTGCTGCGAATAGGTTTCGTACAGAAAACTTTCGTAAAACAAACGAATTTTTCGCACATATGATGAATCATTCGTAATTCTACGGAAGCACTTTTATTTTTATAACCAGTTTTTCATAAAAACCATGGAACGACTTTCGTAGGCTTATTACAAATGTAGTTCATTAGCCAAACGAATTGTTTGATGAAATATAGGAAAGCTTTTCTAATATTTACGAGCATCTTTCATAATATAAACAATTTTTTGGAGGAATCCTTAAAATTATTATGCACAAAAAATCTATTCGCTGAACGAATTTATTCGTAAATCTGCTACAAATAGGTTCAACCACGGATCCGAGCATTTTCGTGCATTGTAAATAGTTGGTTTCGTTCATTTCACGAACTAAAACATGGTGACTTGAACAACAATTTTTTTGTAATTTTTCGTATTTAGTGTTCGCAGAAAAAATTTGTAGAATGAAAATAGATGTAAAATTAAATCATTCCACAAATACATGTACTTTTTCAACGGATTTTGATATAATTTTACACGTTGATTGAAAATTACAGTTTGATTAACTGAATGACCAATTGATTTTATTTCATTATGATTGAAAAATATGTTACCTGGAATATTATACGGATAAAAGTGCAAAATCATATGTTTTTATGCTTTATTTATGTGCATTGATTTTAATTTGATTTTCAATCATATTTTCGATTCAAGCAATATTTGTTTACAACCAAGGCGGTTTACAGGTCGTGTAAATTTCATCATTTTTTGTGTATATATTACACGAAATTTATCGTCGAAGACGAAACTATTTCTCGTAATTGAAAAAAAATGTCCGATCTCGAAGTCGGTTTGTATACGATACGCGGCCCTCCAGACCAGGATTAGGTTGACGATTTCCAGAGTTATTGCAAAACGTTTCTATATGAGAAAGGCAAAACGATTGTTCCGGCTCATATGGAAGTTTCATATGTAACCGGACGATTCTGTCTATATTTCCGGAACAATATAACCGATCCGTACAAAATTTTGCGGCAGTCTATGAAGGTATATCGTTTGAGACTAATTATGTGAAAATCGGCCCAACCATATTCGCGAAACTGACATGAGTTTGGTAATTTTGAGAAATGGCCTTTTTCCAGGGACTGCAATGACCTTTTATAATCGTCAATATGACCAACGAGATTTCGAGATGGAGGTGAAGGTATGACCTGGGGTGCACCAGCCATATTTTAAACCTTCTATTTCATGCTTGGTTTGTGATGTGAAAATCGGTTCAACTATCGCCGAATAGCTGGTATGGGTTTAGTTTTGGAATATGCCCGATACCTGGGACTTCCGGAATTGTCGATAGTGGACAATAACTTCAAAGAATCTTTGATTGGCCATCACTGGTCTAGAACTGCAGATCGAAGTTTGTAAAAAGTTTGTAAAAATCGGTCAATAGGTGTGACATTAACTTGCAAGTAAGCAAGTTCCCTGGGGGCATCAAGAACAGAGCATAAAAACATTGACCTCCCTGCCTGAACTTGAAACAGAAACGAAATTCAATTCATGCCCGCCGCGATTTCCTTCGTCATTCGTTTTCCCTATACAGCGCATTCTGGTTCGGATATGTCCGGTTTCAGAAGCAAACTGAATTTTGTTTCTATGATAGCGAGGAGAGGGATTATATTGAGCAAAAGTGCACCAGATATAGATTACGCAGTTCACTTAGGCTTCGAAAATGTAGAAGATGTCATCTTCTGTCTTCAAACTGTCCACATAATAACAAATAAATGCTTCGGTTTCTTGTATTTCCCTTGCACTCGAGTGTTCGATTTTGCATGAAAGCACTGATCAAGAAGCGTCATAAGTGGTCATTGTGATCAAAGCTACTTCGATTGGTCATTAGGGATGTAGACTCGCAAATTCAAGTAATGTCGCACATATTTTAATGTGTATTACATCGTTTGGACTTCATGGTGGACTCTTTTATATGAGAATATGCTGTGTTACAGCTTTCTTCAACCCGTAACCCAGAGTCCACAAGTCCGATTCAACACAGCCGATCGGAAGGTTGTACCTTTCATTTGTGTAAATAGGTCCAGGAATCTATGAGAATCAAAGGTGACATTATTTGCCTCATGCACACATACATACACATATGTACATTTTCCGATCTCGTCGAACTGAGTTGATAGGTTTATGAGACTCGACCCTCCGGGCCTTTGTTAAAACTTCAGTGTTTAGAGCGATTGCATAAGCTACACGAGAATGGCAAAAATATCACAATCATTCTAGTACTCAATTGTTCTGAGCTCTTTAAAATAAAATCAATTTTGTTAGATTGATCTCTTACATATTAAACCTTTTTAAATCCACCTACTGGTGCAATTGTGCCTTTCTCATATCACCAAACTCTGATTCCATGGCTGGTTATGTTCAAAAAAATTGTGGAAATGTCCATTAAATTCTTAGTACACCTTGCACCTATATACAATGGCTCGCCAGCCACGAATTTGATAAACTAAATGTCGACGCTGTAACATTCGAAACAAAAAATATCATAGTTTATTAGCCTAATTAGCATTACCGTCGAACGGGGTAACTTGCAACAGCGGAGCAACATGTTTCTGTTCCGATGGACAGCCCTAGTAACAATTCAATACAATACCGTAAAGGGTAGTTTTATAGCCACCGATAAAAACTATAAAACTATAAATGTTACTTGGGAGACAACGCTAACAATAATGTTTACAATTTAGCTCCACTTCAATGGTAAGAGCATATCATTAGTATCCCTTACGTACAGATCGAGTATACAACAGTAAACGTTACTGTTAGATATATGATTGCTAACCAACTCAAATATACGCAAGATAACGATTTAACTATATAAACGATTCATGTGGGGTAATATGAAACAGTAATTTCTGTTATTACCAATACACCTTGAGTCTGCTGACTGATACAGCGATTAAAATAATCGAATTTATATTGTTGTAAATCACATTTTGAACGTTTAAACTGTAGAACTAGAATAAGGGGCTCACTAACTTCCAAAACTCTCTTAAAGGATTCTAGAACATTTTCCCGAAAACCATCTCCCAACAAATACAATTTCGAAGCTTTTTCCTTAGAAATACATTTACCAGAATACATCAATTTCCAGAAATCTAATTTCCAGAAAGTACCAAAGCCCAGAAAATTACTTGACTGAAAATTCAATTTTCTGAACTAAATTTCTAACAAACGTTTCGTTTAGATTTTATTCACTTAAATGCTTATTGTGATTACAAAAATAATGATAATTTAAACAAAGTACACACACCTAAATATTTGAATTGTTTTCATTCTTTTGATTGAGTTATTTTAAGAATTGTTCAGTTGGCACTTATATATAAATGTGGTGGTTATGTTTTCGCTAATTCTCAATGTGCAATTCAGAAAGAACTTTTCTATGGCTGAGTAGTTCCTCGGGCTCGGGGAAAGCGTTGTTTAGAGTAACAACACGTTTCAGATGGTGAATCGGATTACAAATTGTTTGAAACAGTTACATGAAGTAGCAAATTACGTGTTACGACCAAAATTTGGTCCACTTAAACGTGATGCATTTCATTTAAACATTTATTTAAAACCCCTGCGTACCTCTTATTTTGTCATCCATAAATGACGTAGCTTTTTTAGTGAGGAATTTTTAACACCCCCCCATCGTAGCATTTCGTCACAAAATTCTAAATACCCCCTGGTAATTACGTAGCTTGACGGTAATTCTCCCCCCACCCCTTGTCGCCGTAAAAAATAAAAAAAGTAAAGAACGATGTTAGTTAGATGAAACGGGTAAGGTTGTCGTGACATCAGGTTAACCCATTCCCCTTTAAAAAAGCTACGTAGCATGACATGATCACCTACCCCCCTGTCGTCACACTTCATCACAAAATACAAAACTCTCCCCTCCCCCATATAATGTTAAGTCTTTTATGGATGGTTTATAGGAGTGTGCAGAATTTTACCCCTATTCGATTTTACCGTTTGCTATTCAGTTATAAAAATGGTCTTCAAGCAAGAGGAGCAAAGTTTTGCTCGAGCATTGCGAAAATCCGACCAATTTGCACGAAATTGAGGAGATCGTAAAAGTATACATATGTATCAACAGTCACCAACGTATTAATGTGTTTGAGAAATGTTTGTTGATAGCCAAAATGTGTAGATTGGGGGGAAGTTGGAAATTGCAAACACTTTCAAACAAATGAAATTGTCCAAGATCAATAAGAAATGTCTGGTTTGGCAGCCTATCTGCTCCTGTTGTTTGAAAGGCATTTTGATTGCGAGGGCAACCGTCAGCTAGGAATTTCTGGGGAATGAATATCTGGTTATTTGTTAAATTTGGGTAATACTTTTCTGCGAAAGGAAATATTGTTTTCCAAGAATTGGTACTTTCCAGGTAATGGTTTGTTGGAGAATAGTTCTTTCTGCGGAACAACTTCGGTGTTTTAGTTTCTTGACGAAAACTGACTTATAGAATTTCCGGTGCTCTTTCTGCATTAGTACTACAATACTTTGCCGAATTTTTATTCTGATACGACATACTTCAGCTCCATATTTCTATATAGAAAAACCCAGAGCCAATTCGAAGGGTTTTCAATGTTCATTTGTTTACTCTTTTTAATTTGGATAGATCGAGCAAAATTGACAGACAAGTGCAGACTATTGCATACAACTCATTGTTTTTTTTTATTTTTGATGTATTGCCTTCAGTTTTACAGATATAAATGTATGATGCGAGAATTCGGTCATCTTCCCTATTATCGTATGTGAGGACTTCCACAAAGATCCGTCCGAAAATCTCCAAAATCGTGACGACTATTTTATATTCCGATGAAACTTTACAAGTTTCACAGGCATGGAAGTCTAAACATTTTCAACAACCAATAAGATTATTTTGACTCAAGCGCAATTTTTTAAAAGGGCGTAGATGTTTCTACGTGCATTAATTTCAATTTTTTGTTCAGTTACTTTATTTCATACAGCAAAACAAGTTACAGGGAATCCTTCACGAAAAAAATCACACCGAAAAAAAATGTGTCATTTTTCACAAAACCAGAAAATTATATTAAAAATTTAAAATGCAAAACACCCATTTTTTAAATTTTTTATATTTTGAAACCTAAAACCTAAAAAACCTAAAGAGAAAAGAAACATTTTGAATGTGATTGCATGATGGAGAACTTTTCAGTGAAAACTTTACACATGTTTTCAAATTTTATACTAATTGCCTGTAGAAAAAAAACTGTAATTTTATTACAGAATAATAATTTTTGTAATGAGCATTTTAATTTAATTTTTTTTCCTATTTAAAAAAAAATATTTTATCGGCAAATAGTATGAATTATAAAAAAATGTCGAAAGTTTTAGTTAGGAAAACTTTGTTTATTAAAAGCTTCTCCATGATCCAAACATACTGAAAATTTTTTGTTTACGTCTTTAAAACGACAAACATTAGAATGTTGATATTCTAAAAAGGCATAATTACACAAATTTATTGTTTTTGTTGGAGCAAAATTCCAAATATCTCGAAAACTATTCCATTTTGGAAAATTTTTGTTAAATGAATTTTGATTTAACCCATTCATGCCCATGTTGTTTGTGGACAACAACGTTTTGAAACAGCTATAACTTTTGATTGAGTCAAAATTTGCTCACAAAAATAAGTAAGGCTGATAAATGTGACTATTAACTTTCATTTGAGTATTTAAAGTTAGAAGGAACAGCTCTAGAACTGAAGCTATTGCAATTAGTCTGATTGGATTCCGATGGAGCAGTGCTGCCAGGGACCGTTTACGTCGATGATCGAAAAATTATTTTTCATATATTTTCGTTATGTTGCAAGATTATTGAAAACTGATAAAACTTGTCAATTTAGACTGTCTTTGGCTACGTTCTCCACGCAAGTGGACTATTGTAAATGTTCTAGGAGAATTGTATTGAGCATTGGAAGGTAAAAATTGAGCTGCTTCTAGCACTGCGTGAGAGACACCTATCTTTATGAAAAAAACGCTTTTCGTGTTTCTTGACCCCACTATTTTCAAGGAAAAATAGTTTTGAAACCCTATCTGCACTAGAAAAAAGTTGGGCATGAAAGGGTTAAAATGATACTTAGAATTATATTCTGTAATAAAATCACAATTTTGTACGTCAATTAGGACGAAATTTAAATACATGCACACCAAAAAAATCTGAATTTTATCGTTGACGTAATTGAAAACATGACACAATTCAACAAACCGTAATTTACGAAATGACGGAACATTAGCTTGTTCCATTCAATTTTACATGAAACATATACTTTACATGCGCAATGACATAAAATTACACTTCCTACCATTCAGAACAAACGCTGTATGTGGAGCAAAATTACATGTTTTACGAAATTAAACGCCATGTAAAATTAAAATCAAACGTAAAACTAAGTCATTTTTGATGCTCGTATATGTCAGGGTCAGGAGACGTAAATTTACACTATTTTTTCTAGGTGTGTGTATAAAGTTATTGTTTGAAAAACTTTTTATCGATAAGTTCTCCTTCATGCAATTACATTCAAAATGTTTATTTTCTCTTTAGGTTTTTGTAGACAAAATTTAAAAAATAGAAAAAATGTTTTTTTTTTGGAATTTAAATTTTTAATATAAATTTTCGGTTTTGTGAAAAATGACAACATTTATTTCAGTGCATATTTTTTTCTTATAGAAGTATTCATTCCCTGTAACTCGTTCTCAGCTAGTTTTGTTGTATAAAATAGGGTAATCGACCAAAAAAATTTGGAAGTTATTGCACGTAGAAACGTCTACGCCCTTTTGAAAAATTACTCTTGCATCCAAATATTGGAATTGCCAGAAAATGTATGGAGATTCATAAACCAAACACAGCTGTAAAGATGCGTTCGAATCGATTTTGAGGTCGGCCGGTCTCTCATGGAATCCCCCAGGAAGAACCTCATGAAATTTCAGAAATCGAATTCGTATTTTTGATGCCAAACATCTTTGAAATGTATGAAACGTCGAGATTTTATGTTATCTAAAAAAAAAATGTTTGATGAAAATCGATTTTTTGGGACTTTGCCGATTTCGCACCTTTTGTCTTTCTCTTAAAAAGAAAAGCTATGCAATCAATGCAAATATCAATTTTTTAAACGAGGCCCGGAGGGCTGAGTGTCATTTACCATTCGATTCAGTTCGTCGAGATTGGAAAATATCTGTGTGCAGATATATGTGAGTGTGTCATTTGAACTCACACAATTTTCTCAGAGATGGCTGAACCGATTTTCACAAACTTAATTTCATCTTAAAGGTATAACACTCCCATAAGTTGCTATTGAATTTTGAGTTGATCCGACTGTTTCGGAGTTACGGGTTGAAGATTGCGGTCACATAGCAAATTCCCATATAAACTGGTACAACTATGATCTAAAACATATTAAAGTGGGTTGCGGGTCTGAATCACTATTGATTAATCAAGACAGCTTTGACCACATTGACCTCCGGTGGAACTCGCCAAGTTCCTAACCCATGTAACAATTGAAGTTTTATAGCACGCTGCAAGTGCAATCTATATTTTATCAGTGCCTATAAAACTATCACAAAACTACATTTGTTACTAGGGTAAGCTAATATCACACCTATTTCCCAGCAAATTTTCTACCGATTTTTGCAAATTTATTTTCAAATGAAAGATACAGTAACACCTTTGACAGCAGCTGAGTTTCATTCGGTTGTGACTCTTGGTTCCGAAATTACAGGTTGATTAATAAGGTTACACTGGAATTTCCCATATAAATCGTTACAATCGTAATACCTCAGAGGCTAAAAACTATTGAAATGGTCACCAAATTACTTCGATTCACACGTCTAGGTTAATGATTGACAATCAAAAATTCTTGGAATATACCCAAGTAGCAATTGCAACTTGTTGAAAGTTTTAAATGTTGCACAACTGCTACACAATATTTTTTGTTGTTGGATATATTTGAAAATAATTTCCACGGGTTTTTAAACTGATTGTGCAACTATGTAACTGTAGAGCTGGCCAATAGTGTTAAGTGTGCAAACATCAATTACAGTTGTGAAACTAATCAGAAACTTTGCTAACTTGCACAAACAGTCTAACAAGTTGCAAATGCCTCTTTGTTTGCCAATCCACCCTAAAACAGAACTGTCCAACTACCGAGTGCCCGAGAAATGGCACAGTTATTGTTTTCATTATTTTGCTGCAATTAGGAACATGTTGCACAACATACAAACAAAGTGCGCTTTTTCCATAACATAGTTGTTACCAAGAGAGTTACAAATACTATACAGTAACAAAGTATGCTACTTGGGTATTGTCCACTGTCGACGATTCCGGAAGTCCCAGATTCCTGGCATATTGCACAATTGAAGTCACTGAAGTGATGACTGAATCGATTTTCTCATACCAAGTCTCAAATGGAAGGCAAAATTTGCAGTTGAGTATTGTGTCGTCATCCCTCCGTCCCTCCCCTTGCCCTTACACTTCTCTCCTTCATCACTCCTCTCCCTGTGGACCACCACAATACGCGCATTTCCTTCGTCCACCCCATATACCGAAATAAGATGAAGGATTTCTGGCGTATCATCCACTCCCACTCTACCAACCCCCTACCCCCATCACTTCCAAACATATTCCATCAACATTTCAAAATATAATCACATGAAGATAACATTGAACTCATGCTGATTAAGCTAATTAAATATTGTATTTTTTTGTTTAATGTGAGTCAGTGACTACTTTCGTGGTAGTCATGGAATACCTGCTAAGTAGAATAAGAATGTAATACACATTTCCACAATTTTCTTGAACAAAACCAGCTAAGTTTGGATAAATGAGATAGGATCAATCGTACCACTAGGTGGATTAATACAGGTTTTCTTCTAAATTATTCATGTTACCCCATCATAAAAAGTTAATAATCTAATTTTTATCACTTTAAAAGCGTAAAAATTTTGCGTATTCATGGAGAAGCTTTCAATAAAAATGTTTTCATAACAACTTTCGACATATTTCTATAATTGATACTATTTGCAGTCAAAAATACAATTTTCTTTTTGAATATAATTTTAAACGCCATTTTAAATCAACATGCCCATAACAAAAATTTTCTGAAATGTAATAGTTCTCGAAATACTATAAATTTTGTTTAAACAAAATAATTAATTTATTTTATTACGACATTTTCAAAAGTTATTTGCATTTTTATATCAACAACAATTGGTTTTTCAAAAGGCTTAAAAAATTTCCTGTAACTTTCTCTTTGAAATCACAACGATTTTGTGAACCATTTGCAAGTTATAGGAAAACAACCAAAATATTATTCAACTATATAGTTTATGGTTGAAAAATATACTGATTGTTTTCGAATAACTTTCAAATGGTTTACAATATCGCCTTGACGTTGATGAGAAAGTTACAGGAAATATGATGCATCTTTTTTAAAACTTATTGTTGTAGATGTAGAAACGCAAATGACTTATGAAAAGGTCGAAATTAAATAAAACAACTGTGTTGTTAAAACAAAATTTTAAATATCTCGAGAACTACCACATTTTAAAAAAATGTTTGTTATTAAAATTTTGATTTAAAATGACGTATATAATCAAATTCAGGAAGAAAATTGTATTTTTGACTGCAAATAGTATGAATGATAAAAATATGTCAAAAGTTGTAAGGAAAACTTTTTTTAATGAAAACTTTATTGAAAATTTAAAACGATAAACATTAGCTTATTGACATGTTATAATGAGGTAACGTGAGTAACTACAATAATTACACGAATTAATTGTTTTTGTCTGAGCAAAATTCAAAATATCTCAACAACTATCGCATTTTGAAAGAATTTGGCATTTTGATTTAAAATGACATTTAGAATTGTATTGAGCTTGAGTTTGAGCTTGTGCGACCACCCCTGGCTGCTACTCCGTTATCGATCGGGACTAGCTGAAGTTGCACAGGGAATCACTAGATAATCATGCTTGGGATTAGCGAAACATCATTCAATGTGCAAATTCTGGTAATCCTAAAGTGTTTCTGATCAATACCGGCGCCGGCCAGGCCCGAACGTAGATCGCGGAAGGAAAGGGAAGGAATTGTTAGTCCGATACTTGCTTTTGCTAGAGGCCGTATATACTACTGCGCACTCCACAAGTATCACGGGAGGAGGATATTTTTGTTAGTAGAGTATAGAAGTTGGATATACTTCTTCTTTACCGACGCCAGAGAGGTGATTCAACTACCTGGACTAGATATCGATCCACCAATTTCATGGACCGGGGACCAACGGCTTTACTTCCCTTCCGAAGGAAGACGTGACCACAGATTTTTTCACCTCAGAAAAATCTCAACGACCTCGGCTGGAATTGAACCCAGGCAAATTGGAATGAGTGGCGGTCACGCTTACCACTCAACCACCGCACAGTGTCTCCTAGCCGGACAAAACCTCAAAATTTTATTATTGATTTTTCATTATTTAACATTTTTATCTATTTCTTAACAGGTTGAATAGAGTCTTCTCGAAATATTAAGTCCCGAGGACGATAGTTCGATTTTTTACATGACTTCAAAGGTGAAATAGATGATAAATTCTGAGGAAAACTATTTTCAAACCTAAGTTATTCAAATGCATATATCTTTTTAGTTAAGATTCCAATTGGGGTCAAACTGATTTCATATGAAAGGTTATTCGCTGGATTTATAGCTGCCATTCGATTTAGTCGATACAAGCCTTTCTTCTTGCTCAGACATGAAAAACAAATAATAAATCGAGCAATAGTTTAACGTTATAATGTTCAAAGTAGCTGTACTTTTTTTTGAAACGGTTCGGAAAGATCGCTTGTTGTTCACGATACTTGAAAATTAGTGTACTTTCCGAAAATGAATATCTTGTTTTGCCCCTTTCTGCCCCGAGGTATGAAAAAAGGTGGTTTTTCATGATACGTCTGAAGGAGACGCATGGTAGCCTTTGACTACTCAGGGTTCGCAATATAATTTATAGATGTGTCTTATCATTATCAACAATTGAAAAGATGTGTGTTCTGCTAAAAAATTCACCGAACCTAATTTTTTGAAAATGAATTTTTGGAAATAGTGCACTTTATATTTGTAAATGTTGAGTTTTCGAACCACCCTAAGTGCCAAAATTTTGAGGAAATAAAAAACAAAAAATAAACATCAAATATGAATTTAGCGTCACAAAATTACCCTAATGTGAAGTTTTCATCAAATTCGGGCCACTTTTGAGGTTTTGTCGGACTTTTGTATGGAAGGTGATCACTGTGCACCGGCGCCGTCAAAAAATGACATTTAGAATTGTATTCTGTAAAAAACTAAAGTTTTGTATGTCAATTAGTTGAAACTAAAAAAACATGTATAGTCATTGTTAGAAAAAAAAAATTTAACGATAAGATCTCCATCATGCAATAGCATTCAAAATGTTTTTTTACTCTTTAGATTTTCGTTAGAAAAATATAAAAAAATTAAAAATGGGATGTTTTTGCAATTTAAATTTTTAGTATAAATTTTTGTTTTACTTAAAACTGGCAACATTTTTTCACTGTAATTTTTTTTCGTACAGAAGTATTCATTCCCTGTAACTCGTTCTCAGATAGCTTTGCTGTATAAAATACAGTAGTCGAATTTCTTTTTGAAATTAATGCACCTAGAAACGTCTACGCCCTATTGAAAAATTGCTCTCGTATCAAAATTCTACAATTGACAGAGAAAATTATGGAGATTCATAAACCGAACACAACTGCAAAATATCGTTTGAATCGACGAAGATAACATTTTGCGGTCGACTGGTTTCTCATGTCTAGAACACATTAAAATTGCTGAAGGAGTCCGTATAGAACGCGTTCCATGTGTTTTCAATTATACTTAATTCCAATCGACTCCATGCTACTCCTTTCCAGACAACAATGATCAATATTCTCAGTTTATTAGTTCTAGGTCATTTATAGTCACGAAATATGCATTTGTTTTAAATGCTTACTCCTATCAGCTTCTGAACCTTGGAGCGAAGTGACCATAATTCAAGATAAATCAAATACTACCGGAATATGGATATGGGTACCAAATTACCTATTTTCGTAAACCTTTATTACTTGTAGTAATAAATAGTAATGTGGGTCGAGACTTCATTCGTGTAATGTCCCGGCATATGTTCAACCGCTACACGTTCGATGAGCATGTGCGACTTATTGGGCTTGCAGAGAGTAGTCTGTGCGCTTGTGACGAGGGCTATCACGACATCGACAATTTAAATGTATTTTCTAGATTCGTTTACTTAATCCAATAATACCTCTTGATAAAATCTGAATTACCAGGTCCAAATAATATATATGGGCCATTTCGCGCGAAGTGATCTTGAAGTCGACCTTCACAGATTTAAACCAATTTTGGAGAAATTATTCATCTAGGGCCAATATATAGAAATCGAAATGTTTGTGTTAATTAAATCACCCCTCGGTCCATGGGAGCTACCCCGTTTTGATAAATAGCTAAAACTCTCGATTTTCTTTTGATTATATCTCCGGCTCTATTTACTCTACAACCGTAAGATGCTTTTAGAAGGAAATCGTTCATGGAGTCTAGGAAAAATATTATTTTAGCAGCAGTACTATGCTATTTTCGAGGTAAAAATTAATAGTTTATTTTACTCGCTATACGGATATTTCAATTTTGAAAATTCTTATTTCATCGTATTCCTCAGATCAATTCTAATATCAATATAATTAAAGTCAATCCCTAGATTCACCGCTTTGAAAGAAATCCGTTACAGGAGGTAGGATCAAATTGAAATTCAATAACAGCCAATGTGAATAATGAAACCGATATAAATGTCCACACACACACAGACATTTTACGATTCGAAAAGTATATGCAACTCGGATGGTTTTTGTAGCAACAGCATAACCTTTATATATTGGAAAGGTAAACAAGTTGCAAAGTTCAATAAAAAAGTCGTAGATTTTTGTCAACGTTTTTTTCGAGATCACATAAAATCATGAATTTTAAAAACATTTAACAGCAAAAAGGCAAGTTCCGTTTTTAAAATTTCAATCTTTGAACCAACATTTTTTCTCCCCTTTGGAAAAAAATTCCGATTCCACCTGACAATGGAAATTCATGTATGACCGAACAATTCAGTTTATATTTCCGGAACCATATAAGCAATCCAAACGAAACGTTATAGCAAGCTATTTGGATGCCCTTGATTTAAGATTAAGCTTGTTTTTATCGGACAATCATCTCCGATAAGTCGATGTGACTGTTAATTTTGAAATATGGTCACTTTTCCTGAGACATCCAGAACCATCTATTTGGTAATAAATGTGGCCAAACAGACGTTGAATAGCAGTTAGTGACCTAGAACAACAAATTCAAGCGATTATACTCACAATTTAAAAAATATTACCTCAAATTCAAGTTTGTGAAAATCGCTTTAGAAAATTACGAGAAACCGATGCACAGTGGCGGATTTGCCTAAAAACCTGGCCAAAAGTCGAAAATTGCATGGTAGTACCTTGGGTTCTAGTACATATATTGTACTATTTCAAGTGAAACAGCGAAATATAAGTATTATTCAAGTGCAGCTAGATTTTGATAAAAGTACTGGTTTCAAATGTGTAATAATGAAAAGTTATGCTGACGGTATGTACTTTATTTATATGTATTGATGTCAAAATATATTATTTTGTTTGTTTATAGAAAATGTCAATAACTTTCACGCTTTTGTAGCAGATGGTTTCAACAGACATTTTTGCTAAATTATTGAAATACTTTTTTTGTCCACGTATGTCCACTATATTTCAAGGCAATTTGTGTTCCTTGAACGATTCTCCATTTGGAACATAATAGAATTCTTGCCCGAATTTGCCCGTTTATGAGTAATCTTTGATTAAGTGGAGACGGAGATGGATTATAATATTTTCAGTTTAAAATTTGGACTCGTACTTTTAATTACTGCTGCACTTCCGGTTGTCATAGCGAGTCGCACAATACTGCATTTTGGTCAGGAAGAATTGTGTATTTAGTGGTGAAAATTTGATCGAGATTCATAAACATGTTCAAAAATTATCAAAAGTGGAACGCAAAAGACGTAGATAATTTTAGTCATTCATATTGAAAATCAACGAGGTCAACAGAAGTAATCCAAATATCAAAAATTGATTATGAATATCATGATTAAACGTTACCGGGGAACTAGGATCATTGATCATGCAAAGCAAAACAAATCTAGAGGTAGACTATATGACTGAATACCACAAGCGAAAAGAGTAGAGTAGTGCAAAAGAATACTGGGATCTCCGGCCGGGATTTTGCCAAAGAGCTCACTTTGGCGTACACTCCAGCTTGTCAAATTTGTTTGTGAGAAGGTTAACAGTCGTAGCATGTCAGCAAGCATGACAACAAAACGTGGTTGTTCAAAACTATACTAGGAAGCAGTACTAGCATGTTCTGACCAAGTATAACGCATGAATTTAAATGGACGTTTTATCGTAATAATGTACTTTGGACAAATCCTCGGTCAAATTTAATTTAAATAAAACTATGAATCTTAGTGAATTTCACTTATTTTCGTATTTTGCTCATATTCATTTTTAGTTACTGCAATTTGCATGCAAACTTGTTGTCAATTTTCACTCCATGCATTTCATCGCAGAATCGGCTTATTTTCTGTATATTAGAAAAATACTATTTTTCGTTCTTTGAGAAATATGTGCATCAGCAATTGAACAATAATCGTACAGAGAGTTCAAGGGCTTTGTAACTATGTTGCATAATATTTCAAAATACATAGTTTGAAATGACTAATAAATCAATTCTTATAATAGCTACATTATCCAGACACTCAAACATCTTAATGCGTGAAAATCAACAAATTCTATCATTTAAATACACACTATTTAAAATTCGATACATTATAAACGTTATTGGCATACACTAGAACCATTTAATCTTCATTCGTGAAAATTTATTTGTATGTAGATTAAAATGTTGGCCATTTTGCATTCGCCATTTTGAATTTTGAAAATTTGACATCAAAATCGTAATCTGCGCCCCCAAAAACCATGGTATGCAACTTTGCAGATCAATCAAAATCATTGTCGACTTTTGGCCAGGTTTTTAGGGAAATCCGCCACTGTGCGATGTCGTCAAATTATTTAGAGATTTTCTATGTAACCGTACTCTTCAACTCGTAACTCCGGAAACAGACGTCAGATTCAAAATGAAACTCAGTAGCAACCGATGGGAATAACAATCAGTACGATTTGCACATAGTACATACAATGGATCGACAGCCACGATTTTGAGACACTATGTGTCGACACTGAAACATCGCTTAAAACCAGCGGCGGATCAAGGAGGAAGATCCGTTAAGAAATTTTAAACTAGTTGTAATTTTAAAGTAGCAACCCCTTACTGCATACTCCTACCTAAGACAATACAAGCCAAAAAAATTAGGTTGACGATTTTTAGAGCGATTGCATAACCTTTCTATATGAGAAAGGCAAAAATGTGCCAAAGTCAAAAAAGTCAATCTTCGTAAATTTTTTTTTGAGATTACATCAAATCTCAACGTTTCATGGATTTTAAAGTCATTTGGCATCCAAAATACAAATACGATTTTGAAATTTTCCCTTACTCCCCCCTTTGAGAATTTTTCATTTCAGTTTATATAAGAATTTGCTGTGTGGTCGCACTCTTCAACCCGTAATTCCGGAACCAGAAGTCCAATCAACCGAAAATATAATAGCAGCCGATGGGAAGGTTGTACCTTTCATTTGAGGCTAAGTTTGTGCAAATCGATCCAGCCATCTCTGAGAAAAAGAGGTGACATTTTTTCCACATACACACATACAAACATACACACACATGCATACACACACAGACAGATCTTGACGAACTGAGTAGAATGGCATATGACAAGAGGCCGGGGTTGGGTTTGCGATTTTTAGAGCGATTGCATAACCTTTCCATATGAGAAAGGCAATATTCCAGCACTGTAACCTACTTGTTTTAATATATTCAAAATGTGAAAAAATAAATTGACACTGTCAAGCTAACGCATTTGAGCCTATAAAATAAGCGAACTGATTAGGAAAAAACAATGATTCAATATTTTTAAATAGAGCATACTTCCGAAATATTTTGAGGAACTATATTGTTCGGCACAAAATGAACATCGTTTACTTTGTACCAATTAATTTTAACACTTGCGCAAATAGCTTGAATTAAGGTACTATCAACATTTTCCTCTTGAGAATGTGTTTTGCTATGGGAATAAAAGGAGCATCGTCTTATTCGTATTACGGCTAGTCTGACTTGATGTGCGTCTCGTTGTACACCAAAAACGCAATACATTAGGTGTAAAGCTCTTTAGACGTTTTTGCAGCGTTATTTATTCCGTTTTTACTTGAAGCGAAACTGAGCCAGGTTCTAACCCCAGCTGCTGTCAAAATGTTCGAAATGACAGCGATTGGGGTCGCAACCTGACGCAGGTTCGTGGTCAAGCTAAAGCAGCATTAATTTATCGCCGAGAGGTCCATAAAGTTTAATTGTTATCTGAATGAAATAACCTAAAATATTCATCCTTTTTCATACATATCAAATCAATAAGTTTGAACGATATTAGAAATTGTTCTGTTCCTTTTTAACCATTATCGAAACAACTTAATCACATTTTCTGCCACAATCAACCTCCGGATTTGTGCTGCCGATAACTTTTCACCGATCAACATAAATGTAGCCGGTTTCTCTCCAGCATTCGCACTAGATTTCATTCTGGTCGTGGTAACTCAAATTTCCTTCGCGCACATTTTTGCGATAACATAAAAACCAATAGTTTCTTCCAAAATTCTAATCATTCTACTACATGTTTTCGAATACAGTCGTTAGGAGTATTGACACTAATGATCCGTCCTATCCCAGGTACGAAGGGTGCCTTACCGTTTGCACCACAGGATAAAGAAAATGATTCATACTTATTTATAGCCATGCTAATAATTACGTACAGTCGCAATAATTGATATGATGCAAGACTTTATCATACTATCATATTGGTTTACTTATGCTAACTAATTTGCTAACCTTCGTTTTTATGAAAGAAAGAATAAAAGCCATCATCAATAGAAACATAGCTTTACATTATGATCATCAAAAACGAGCGCTAGACCCACTGCGTACCATTTGTGTAGTGATCATGTAGGATATATGTGTCGGTTTTTTCATTTTGCGCTTTGTGCGGAGGTTCGTCACCCCAACTCGGTTGATTTTTTGCGCGCGCTTTTTCGACCTGAATTTCACCTTAATAACTTTTCTCAGCAAATTTTTACAAACTTAAAATGTTCCACGAATGTGTTTAGTTGAAGAATACCTTTAGAAATATATAGTGTTCTCATGAATTGATTGATGAGGTGATTTTTTAAGAATTTATTTTCAATTTTAACCGGTTTTCCGTACTAATTTCCATATAAACTTTGAAATTTTTAGAGGGTCCGTAGACACAACCGATCGGTACCAAAATTTGCACAATTACTAAGAGTCATAAAAGGAATCAATAAAGCCTGGTGGAGCTAAAAGTCAAAAATTGAACCACTCTAGTGCACATGCAATGTAATCGTTATAGTTAATCCTTAACAGGAAATGCATTAAAAAAATAGAAATTCAACCACTTTATCTCGATCTCGACAATATGGAGAAATATAATTACAGCACGTTTTTATGCCTTTATTTTCACAACCCTCTTGGTCAAGTCTTCCCCGATGGGGGAACAAAAAGTAATATTTGTATTGTCCATATTACATCCACTACACACTGTTAACAACCGTGCTGATTAAGCGATTTCGTCGTGATACTAGTACAACATGCGCGATAGGTTAAATTACTGTGATATAACGCCATGTGCAGATTAAAATCAAAACTTCATCCAAAAGAATTTTATTTTTTTATGCCTAATTTGATCACCAATTCAATTTCCTTTGAATACTTGACAAACAAGGTTTCTATTAAGATTGTTCTATATTTAACAAATATTGCCTTGATTCGGCTGTTAGTTTAGCCCATAGTTTTGTACTGAAGAACCAGTAGCGCATTGGCTTGTTCCAAACAGTACAACGCATCAGAATAAAAATATATTTCTCGACAAACATATGATAACGGCCTAAAAGCCAACTGTCAAAATGCACTTTGAATGGAAATTCCAGACAAACCATTATTAGTCGAACACAGTTCACAACAGTTTATAAAAGAGAAAACTTTTCTCTTTCGTTTACTACCAACATCTGTGATTGGTTTGTAACGGTTTGTCCGAAATTTCCATTCAAAGTGGATTTTGACAGTTGGATTTTAGGCCGTAATCATATGTTTGTCGAGATTTCTTCGCGAGCCATCATTCTGCGAAGATAAAATTGTAGTCATCTTCATCAAAAATTGTAAACGATCATCGCTATGGTGATGAATGGTTTGCTGAAGATTTTATTCGTCATTCACTTTATAGCTTCCTCGTGCAGTTCGATGAGATGAGTAGCAAGGCAAAAGTGTATGGATAAGGATTTGATTCATATTCACCGTGCTTCGTCGCGATGAAGATTCTGAAGCAACATTGTTTGGGGGTCATCCAAATATAACGAGCTATAACTTTTTAAGCAATTAAAGAGGAGACTTCATGTATTAAGCAAAGATATTTGTGAAAGAAATCTCCAGAACTTCTCCAAAGACATGAGAAATCTCGCTTATAGGAAGATTAATCACGGAAATCATAGTTGCAAATAAAAAATTTTGCTATTTTTGATTAGTAGTTTGAAAACACTATTGACGTAAACTCAGCCGCTTCCACATTAATAACCAATCACCATTTGAAATTCTTTATTTTTTAAAAATTGCCAAATTAATTTGGAAATGCACGAGATAAGCCATTATTGTAGTATAGAAAGTTGTCCATACCGAACTTGTCAGAATGATATTTAAAAATAAATAATAATGAATTAGCTTTAAAGGGACCATCAACAAACAACCAGTTATAATGTTGAAGATGTTAAAGATAAAGACTTTGTGTCTTCAGCAAAGTTGTTGACAAAAACAGGCTCTACAACTTTGCGAATACATAATTTTAATATATGCACTTGGAAGAAAGTAAGTAAATGTATCGCACTTTTAGGGGAATAATCAAATAAATAACAAAACTATATAAAATGGCTTTTAATGTGCATAAATTTCTCCAAAGACATCATTGATTCAAATTCAACGATTTAAGCGTAATTATTAGATCGCACGGTTTTGGCAAAAAACCACTGTGAAATGGTGGAAATTGGTTATTTAAATCAAATTATTACACTGATAGAATATATTCGTAAATCGCTATGAATTAGTTTCGTACAGATAATTTTCATAAAATATGCGAATTTTTCGTACATATAATGAATCGTTCGTAGTTCTATTAGAACACATTTATTTTTTATTACGAGTTTTTCGTGAAAACCACGAAACGACTTTCGTTGGCTTATTACGAAACAGCTTCGTTCGGCAAACGAATTGTTCGCTGCTATATACGAATATCTTTATAATATTTACGAGCACCATTCGTCGAACCGTCAACGTCAACAGAGCTTCAATATGGAGTCATTGTTGCTATACGTCATATAACTGTTGATGATCACGACGGTCTCGGTCTGACTATTTAGTAGCCGTATCCGCGTCCGCCGGTTTCAGGAAGATTTTCTAAACCTTTTCCGCTTCTAGTTGATCCAGTTGAGCCATCGCAAACTGCTCGATGGTTTTGTATGAATAATTTTGAGTTTTTCTCTGCTGGAGCAATGTGATAAGAAAATGCTATTAAATACGAAAACTTCTCTTAGATGAACGAAATGAATTCGTGCGATCAACGGAATTGTTCGTAATATACATAGACGTTTATTAAAATAAACAAAACATTTCGTTTCATTCACGAAAATTAATGTCGTTTTAAACGACAACGTTCGTGCAATGTAACCTAAATAAGTAAAATTTACGAAAATTTTCGATCATCAAGCGGCTATTTCTTCGTACCACAGTAAAATCGATTTGGCCACATCGATTTTAAAATAATAAAAATAATAAATAATAACAATAAAAATATATTTCAATGTGATAAATAAAAAATTTCTTAGCAAAAAAGCGGTCGGATTTACCCCAATATTTAGAGGTCGGATTTGCCCCATCGCGTCATTTTTCATTACGATGCAATTAAAAAAAAATATGAAAAAGGCTGAACTAAATTCATCTATGCACTTTGTAGGACTTAAATCAAAGAATTTAAATCCACTTACATTTATTATGCAATTACTTTTACAATCAGAAATATCCTGTAGTCAATGATGCACAAAAGTCAAAACAAAAGTTGTAAAAACACACTTTTTGTCGTATGAGAATCTAAATGCAGACTAATAAAATGCTGTCATACCATGATTATTTTCGCTGCTCTACACGACAACATTGATATTAGTTCGCGCAGTGCTTCTGATTTTCGGTAACAGAGGGGGGTCGGGTTTACCCAACGGTCGGATTTTCCCCACCTTACCCTACATAAAAATGTATTAAAATTCACGAAACATTTCGTTTCGTTCACGAAAAATAATGTCGTTATCAACCATTACATTCGTGCAATGTAAACTAAATAAGAAAAATTTACGAAAACTTTCGCTCATCAAGCGGCCATTTCTTCGTACCACAATAAAATCGATTTGGCCACATCGATTTTTTTAAATAAAAAAATCTATGTTGTCAAACATCGATCCCAAAAGATCGACTGAAAACAATAAGAGGATAATAAATACGAACACTTTTCTAAGATAAACGAAATTAATTCGTGCGCCCAACGAAATCGTTCGTAATATACACACACGTTTATTAAAATAAACAAAACATTTCGTTTCATTCACGAAAAATAATGTCGTTATCAACGATAACATTCATGCAGTATACATCAAACGTGTAAAATTTACGAAAGATTTTGTTCACCAAGCGGCTACTCTTGTTCATGAAATGAACGAAACCTACTATTTAGAATGCACGAAAATACTTTGTTGCAGAAAACGACGAATGAATTCGTGTACTGTATGATCGATTTCATTATATTTACGAATTTATATTATCAGTGTATTTTTCTTCACTATGTACCAAACAAAAATTTGAATTAGAAACAATGATCCTCAACACATGTCACTTTCCTTAAAGGTGAGCTGAGCGAAAAATATATGATTTCGAAATTAATTTACGTTAATGAAAAATTACATTCATTTAACGGTGCACTGACAATGCAATGGCAATGTCACATCTGACGGGTTTCATACCACGCGTTAACCAACTCACCTGTTTATCACGCTGACCACCAAGTGATGTTGAGCTTTCCGCAGATGCATCGACTACAAACACTGCTAAAGATAAACATTTAATCCCAACGAAGCTGAAAAGGTGGAAAATTGTGTGAACTCAAATTCAACGGAAAACCCCGGACGTAAATATTTATGCGGACAGACCGGACAGGGACATTCAATATGAAAGAAAAACTCACGAGTGATTTATTTTTAATCCAAATATATTTTTATTAAACCGAGTGTTTGTGTGTGGGTGTATGTGTGTGTACTGTGTCTGTGTACTTGCTTTGCGTTTGCTCTATAAATTACACCTATTTTATCATCAGCGTCGTCATCTGCGACTAGTTTTCAATCGATTCTGTATATTCTTTGTTTTAATCGGTTTTTTACCAGTGGGACAACTCTGTGATGAACATTCGGCCCAGGATAACATATATTTTTTTTTCAATCGGTTTTCATTTCTACACTGACACTTGTATTTACAATTTTACATTTACGTAGATAGTTTTTTTTTAATAGTATTTTCTGTTGTTTCATGTGATCATTTGCCAACATCAGGACAGTTTTTACCGCTGCTGTATCAGCTTGTTAATCGTGTACATTGATTTTTTTTCTATGATTCCGCTGCTTTGCTGCGCATTTTCAGTTAGCAGAGGGATTTTCCACCATTCACAGCCTGTACCTTTGGTGGCTTTCCGTCGGAGTTGAGTAGATTTGTTAGTTGTTCAGTGGGGAGGAAAAATGTTTGCTAAAACGTGTTTCAAATTAAACAGAACATGTTTTATTATTTTTTTTTATAAAAACTAGTTCAAAGTTCGTATAATCTATAGCATCGAGCTCGTATGTTCTACCGTTGTTGTTGGGGTTTAATGTATGAGTGTGGCGGTATGTACAGGATTCCATCAATGTTGTGTTGTGTTGTGATAGTTTGCCGCGAAAATTTCCCGTTCAATCGGAATTAGCGGCCGCGGAAGAGAGTTTAGTTGCAATTTGTTACCCACTGCGAATGTTCTACTGGAGTGCGGATCAAAAAGTTGTTCTTTATTTTCTATTAGCAGGACATCAGTTCCTATTTGCGCTGTGTTGATCCGCAGTCTGTTTTACACTACATTTTCTCTAACCTATATGTACAAATTGTAACTCTTTTTGTTCGAGTAGGCTGTGAGCGGAGTTGAGTGCGTGCGGTCGGTATGTTCGAGTTTATTTAATCGGAAAATCGGCTGCGAATTTCAGTTGCAGTTTCTGATAGAATCACCAAAATTCATTAACAATTCAAAACAACAGTTCAACTGAAGTTTCATTCAACAGGCTACTGCAATTTTATTCAACAAAGCAGCCGATGCGGAAATGCTCGCCTCGGTCGCTTGGTACATTTCAGGGTAACGTCGGTTTCTTCAGGAAATGGCAATAGAGGATAGCAGAACACTTAAAAAATGTTAAAATGGGAAATGTTATAAATTAAATGTGGGGAAAGGTAATATTTTTTTGATCCAGTAGAAATAAAGATAACAGTTCTTTGCTTTTGACATCTACTGAGTTTTTCGACAGCAACAGTCTTTCTCAAGATCAATCAGCAGCAGCATACCAAGAGGCGTGTCCGCTTCCGACCACCTTCCTTCTCAAATCAGTGGCACGTTTAATCGACCAGTGCATTCGGGATGTTAGTTTGGGTGAGCACCCGCTGCAATCAATGCAACCAGGGGAAGTCTACTACCAACTTGTTAAATAATGTTGTCTACAACATTGAAAAAACTTTTTCGCAAAGGTAATCAAGTTTGGGAGTTTTTCTTGATATTGAAAGTGCTTTTGATAACGCGTCTTTCGAATTCATTTTGGAAGCAGCATGAGGTCATGGAGTATCTTCGTATATCATGAACTGGATACACGCAATGCTTAGCAACCGATATCTGTGCTCATCGTTAAGACAAAGTAGAGATAAGGAATGCTCTAAATGTGGTGTGCTGTCACCACTTTCTATGGAACCTTGTCGTCGATGGCTTGTTTAGAGAGCTTAAGGGGTTTTATCACTGTAGTGCACGAAAAATAGGCATATTTCGGAAATTTTTCTTGACTCAATAAAGAGACGAATCGAGATCCTTTCAAATAGGATTTGTGATGCACAAAAATTAATATTTTTAAGTAATTCCATTACAAGATGGCGGCAGCGCAGCATTTTCGCGCAGGCGATGTTTACGATAGCAAATGATGTACGTAGGATACTTTCGAAATTTTGATGTTTCGTGAAATGGCTTACTTTTTAATAGAAAAAGGCTGAAAATGTGTTAAAAATCTAAACAAAATTGTTTTCTAAAAAAAATTGCTTATGAAAAATTGCAATGAAAAAATAAAATCCTACATATGTAGATGGACAAAAAAGTTTTGAATATACTATGAAAATTTCAGCACGATTTAAAATCATTTGTTTTAGTTACATTTCCGGCCAGCTAAAGTTTTCAGTACGCTCAGGGTGTAGAGTAGATAGGGTTAAATAGGGATGGGAGTACAATAGGTATATGAGATTTGCCGAAAATAACCATCAAAATAGATACAGATTGGTATTAGTATAACGTCGTATATAAACGTATAAATTGTATTTGCTCTTAATTTATTTTGAGACTATCAGAGAGACGTAGGCTTAATATCGTACGGGCTTAATCTTTGTCTTCTGCTAATGAGGGTCGAGCTTAGGCAGCATAACTACGAATCATACGAGTTCACTAGCATGTGTCCTGGTATAGATGGACGTGTCCATCTTTACCGTAACAACCGACACGGTAAATTTCATGGTGGTACGATCACTTCATATTTACCGTCACAATTCAAAGGCCATCGTGGGGGACGGGCATAGCCATGGCCGTCTTAAGACACTCGAGGCCCCTGGGCACAGCTGAGGGGCCCCTATAATGGAATAACTATAAACTGCTGTAGAGTAGGATGGCTAAAAAATGATCACCAGCATCAAGAAGCCATTTCCGCTACTTAGACATGTATTTTTTTAATTTAAACCAAATCGTTCAACCATGTGAAAGTATTAAAAGGTATGTTTGAATCAAAATTGAACAATGATTTTGAATGATCTTAAAAAGATATTAGCATTCGTGACCTATTTGACCGAAAGTGGCAAAGGGCCTAACACACTACATGCGGTTGTGGGAGTTCAGGTGAGCTGCTTACAGTAAAATGGACTTATCAAGCGCAGCAATTTCCTCCCCGTATGATATAGTCTATCTTCATAGTTGTAAGACATTGTTTGCGGCTGAAGCGTGTTTCCGTCAATAATGAGGAATAATGGTGTAAGGCGAGTTTGATATCCACACTGCAATGTCGACGATTCATTCAATAATTATCCTTACTCTATGACAATAAAGGAAAAAAAATATTTAGCAATATTCCAATAAAACTTGTTAATAGATGATGACTACGTGATTTACAAAAGTCTAATTCGTACAATGTTGTTCTCAATTTCTTACTGTTCCTGATATGATGAAACTGGAAAAAGCCAATTTCCAGCTTTAAAAAAGCCAAATTTCTTTTAAATCAAAATTTAACTAGATTTACAGATGACAATATTGAATATTGCAGCCATAGAAATCAATCGATATTGAGTCGAATATAAGTGCGCGATGCGAGGTTCATTCATTTTAGATAATCGAATTTTTCGCAGCAGGAATGGAAATTTTTTTGAAATCGTGTCTGTTCATGTACAAATTGTTGGTTTGGAGGATTTTGGTTATATATTCTGACAGAAGTTTTGTGTTTTCTTTTATAGTGAACGATTTGGAGAGGTGAAGATAGCAAGCAAGAGCATTATAAGTAATATTAATATTTTCATATTCAATGAATTAGTATCTGAAAGACTGCGCCGGTAGTTAAGTGGCAAGTCAAAACTCAAGACTGATAGAGTTGCCTCTCTGGTATCGGTGATAGGCACTCAGTGCAGAAAGAGACCGAAGGAAAAAAAATTAAATAACAATAATTAATCTTTTCGCCTTTCGAAAGTACAAATGTTTAATGCCTTCATTGTTATGTAAACAAATAAACGTAGCGAAACATCGAAATTACTCGAATCTATTAATATGAGCAACACCATTCATTTCAATAATTCACTACCACAACTAATAACATTTCATTCATAATCAGCCACAAACAGAAATGCAACCATCTACCAACGAAGCTCATCAAAGACGAAAAGCTAATGTTATATCACTTAGACTGCAATATTCTACAAAATGTAAGCCCAAACATAAATTAATAAAAATTTAAGTTAAAAAAATTCATTTCAATACCAGTCATGTAAAACAGTCGAAATAAGAAAACGCATCGAATGCTGCCGTGAGGCACAAATCCTCGACTACCTACGGGATACGTTCTATTTGAGTCAGTATATTCTGATTTCTAATTCTGATGGACTAAATATTTTTTTAAGACGGACTGTCGCACAAAAATAGCATAATTATTTCTGTTCCATACTACGACGGCGTAGTGGAAAATGCCTAATATGGCCACGAAAGTATCGTGAGACCTCAAGGTGTCCAAGTGTCATTTTTAGAGGTTTTTATGTAGATTTGTCCATTCACAATCCCTGATGTGATGAAGAAATGAAAATTTTCCACGTGCGCGGATCGCTTGCCAAACAAGGATTGTGATCCTAATTTCGATATCTTCTTCTTCCACTTTCTGTACAGCTTGTTTATGCAAATATTGCCACATTGTTGGTTGCCGCTCCTGCTTGTGCCCATGCGTAAAGACGGTACTGGGCATAGCGTAGTTGGTGCATCGATTGCCTTGTGCGCAGCTCATTTGGGCTTGATTTCCAACCCCGCACATAGAGTAGAGATTTTTCCAAAAGAGATTTCTCTAACCCGAAAAGAGGCGAATGATCCTAAGGTTAAAACTAGGGCTCGTCGCGGTGCGGATGTGGGCGGTAAATGGATAGTCCGCACCGCAACCGCAAAAAAATAATAAAACCGCACCGCTTACCGCAACCGCATTGCATTTACCGCACCGCACCGCGCGGTAATGCGGTAAATGCGGTAAAATTCATGTATTTTAAAAATTGTGCTGAAAAATTAGTCATTTGTTTTGTATAGCCATATATGGTAAAATGTTATTCTTATTTACACGAAAATTATCTGTGACGGACTCCTCAGAATGTAACATTTATGAAAATATTCAACTTTGCAAGTTTAATTAAGATGGGTAAGGGGTTTGGCGCGAAAAAAAACGCTTTTTCACGATTTTTTTTTGAAACCTTGCGTGAAGCGAACTGATTAAAACTTTTGTACATTATAGTGTATCATTTCAATTACATGCTGTAATTTTTCCATGCAAAAATATCCACAAACGACTTGGTAACGAAGCTTTTTGCAGAACAGAACGTCTCTGGAAAAATATGATTTGCTGTGTTACCTGCCATTCAAAAACTACTTAACCAATTTCTTTCAAACTTTGTATACAGATTCTATGTAAAAATACCTAACCCCTACGTTGAAGTTTCGAGATAAATTTTCAATTAAGGCAAAAACTGTCCAAACTATGCAAAATTTGGTATCTGGGCTAACTTTGACACTTGTCACAATATGAAGGAAGACCTTAAGGGAGACTTTAAGAAACACAAAAAAACGCAATGCCCTACACTAACTTCGAAAGCTTTACTTTCAAAAAGTTACCAAATTCTCCTAACTGAAAAATATTATTTGTTAATTTGATAGAAAATTCCCAGTTGGACGAACAATAGACGCACGCGAAATTCTTCCAAATTCGTTTGGTTTGATTGATTAATTACATTCTTTTGATTGTTTTTAAGTCGTATCATTAGTTCATCTCTAAGTTCTCCAAATTAATCAAAATTCACAGTTGAGAATGTCATCGAAAACGATTGATAATTCCTCGATTGCCAAGACGAATCAGGAGAAATGAAACATTTTGAAATTGGATTCGACAGTAAAATTTAATTGTTTTTCAATGATTCAAATTAATTTTTTTCCTTTGAAGTATAAAATGAATAGTTTTTAAAATATGTCGTAAAAATAATGGTGCTAAATTATATTGGACACAACTTATAGATTTTATTTCTTAGTAACAGTATGTTTTATCATATTTGAATGACCAAAATGTAAAAAATCAAGTAGAGTAAAGCCATGTCAAGTGATCCTCGAATTTTTCGCAAAATCACCGATCTTCATGAGGTATATTTTATTGGATAGGGATTATGGTGAATAGCTTTTGGTATAAATATTTCGTTAAAACACCTTTTATTCTTTAAGATATTAACCCTTAAACTTTATTGCCTGATAAAATTGTAAATTTTATATCTCAAAAACTACTGAAGATAATTCAATGATTTTTTGCACACTTATGGAATGATATTTGCACTATCCCTTAAAAATATTTTTACTGTATAATTATGTGAATAACGGTACTTTGCATCTATTTAAAAATTTCAATTGTATTTTTTCTTGTGTTCTTCACGCTAAAAATTTTCAAAACGTATGTCAAATTATGCGGCAATTTTTCACTTTCAATAATCTGTATTGATCATTTTTCATTTTTGTTCCTATCGAGAGTTATAGAGGATTTTGTAACAGTGCGCTCTTTCAACGCACGCCCCACTTTGATGCAGCCCGCGAGAACATACATATTGGCAACGTCGCACGTCGCAGCGTCGGAATGCGCATCGCGTTGGAAGTGCGCATCGCATGACTAAAAGAAACCACATCTCGATTAGTGCAAAAGGGTAAACTTTTCTATACGGATTATCGAAGATGATTTTTTTCCGGATATTTTAAGATGCTAAAAAAAATTTTGATCGAAGTAAACAACAAAAATTGTAGTTGCTTAATTTTTTTTATTAATATAATTTAACGTTTCTAACAATTAACATCATCAAAAACACTTTTGTTAGGGTATATCTACGTTATATCTAAATTCATTTTTAGTCTACTACATTAATATAGGAAAATGGTAAATATTATGACAACAGCATTTTATTTAACGTTTTTATTTTCACAGAGTGATATTACCTTTAAACAACTATGTGTCTTTTGAAAAAAAATTTACTTAGAATCTGTTGTTCAATCGCATCGATGTAAAGATTTTTTATCGCTATTGCTCCTGTTAATTCTGTTAATTTGTGGTTCTCCAAGTTCTGGTAAGATATTATTTATTTTATCGAATTTCAGTTAATCATCAACGTAACACACATGTATTGACCAATATAATTTTTAAATTTATCACTCCACATGGATACGTCAGGTGGGTTAAACAGATACGACGAACACATTTATGATTTTTTTTCTTACGAAATACATAATTCGTGTGATCGACCCATATTTATAACATAAAACAATCGAAAGTTTTTTTAAGCAAACTTTGTCTATTTTGAGATAGTCTAGCATTTCGCCGAGTTTTTCCTATATGGGAAACACTCGAGTGCGATCGAAACCAAAACAAACGTCAAAACGTTTTATCACTCGCACTGATGCAAATTAAATGGGCGCGTAATTTAACGCAAGGCCCGATGGCGCATGGCTGAAGAGTTGTAATGTGGATTTAAGAAAAGATTCGCAATATACCAAGCTACCTCTCTGACAAACGAACTGACAACAAAATGTGGTGAAAATGTTAATTTGCAAAAAATATGTCAACGCAGGTTAAAACATGCCTACTGCTCAACTTTCCTCATCGGCTGCCAATATCCGAGCGCACTTGTCCGAGGTATTGAGTGACAGAAAATTAAATAACTCCTGAACAAAGCATTCACCTTAAATAATCCATAAAGAAAAGCTTGACTTTTTGCTTTAATCTCAGAGATTTCCGATTTTGCACATGAGATACGCTCCTTCAAAGCGATGCGCATTAGGACGTTGCAACGTGTGGCGTTGCCAATATGTACATACGTTCTCGCGAACTGCATCAAAGTGGGCCGTGCGTTGAAAGCGCGCACTGTTATAAAATCCTCTATAACTCTCGATAGGAACAAAAATGAAAAATTATCAATACAGATTATGGAAGGTGAAAGATTGCCGCATAATTTGACATGCGTATTGAAAATTTTTAGCGTGAAGAACACAAGAAAAAATGCAATTGAATTTTTTAAATAGATGCAAAGTACCGTTATTCACATAACTATACAGTAAAAATATTTGTATGAAATAGTACAAATATCATTCCATAAGTGTGCAAAAAATCATTGAATTATATTCAGTAGTTTTTGAGATATAAAATGCACAATTTTATCATGCAATAAAGTTTAAGGGTTAATATCTTAAAGAATAAAAGGTGTTTTAACGAAATATTTATACCAAAAGCTATTCACCATAATCCCTATCCAATAAAATATTCCTCATGAAGATCGGTGATTTTACGAAAAATTCGAGGATCACTTGACATGGCTTTACTCAGTAGCGATAGGTCGAATACAGATTATATTCGGATTTCTTTTCAAATCATTGTCAAGTCTATGGAAATTAGAGCAATTAAATGGTCGGTGTTAAGTCAGACCGGACCAAGTCGCAAAACATCAAAAAATGAGTTAATGATAGCACTGGATAAAGAATTTCTTCATCTACATTCCACTTTTACCAGATTTGAAATATGAAACAATAAACAAGAATTATGGTAAAAATTATTTTCCAATTATAATGTAAAGGATGCTGCGATTCAAATTTTAAACGCGTTTTTCTTGAAATCAATTCACTGTCACTTAGTCCGGTCTGACCTAACACCGACCAAATGTTTATCATGTTTCTTTATTGTAGCGTAATAAATAAAACTCGAACGTTCTGACAGAGAGATGTTCCTAATAATGACATTGCTAAGCATTCGTTCAGAAAATAAATCTAGTTGCGTCCTTCTTAAATGGTAAAAGTCATAGTTTTAATTCACTTTTTAATGCAGACTACAGACTTTTTCAATTATTTTTTGAAGTGCGGTTGCGGTAATACCGCGCGGTAAAAGCTCATTTCCCGCACCGCATCCGCGGGAAAAAGTGCCTCACCGCACCGCAGTTTTTACGGTGCGGGTGCGGTAAATACCGCGCGGTTGCGGTAATTACCGCAACCGCGACGAACCCTAGTTAAACAATCTATAGTGAAAAAGGACCATCGTGAGATTGTACAGCACTGCACGTAGGGGAATTATGGTTAAAACCGACACCTTAAGCTTAACAATTTTTCTAAGTTGCCACCAAACCAATAAAATTATAGTTTTTATGCAGAATTCTTCTTCAGAAAATTCTTAACAAGACTTAATTTTTTCAGCGCTTCACAAAATTAATTTCATTAAAAATTATTGGTTGTAAAACTTGGAAAACAAAGTGACTTTTTGTAGGCACTGCGGGTAAAACCGACACCCTATAGGGGTAAGATCGACACCCCCTTTAATTTATTTTCTCTCCACTTTATTAAAATCTTTATGTTTATTAAACATGAGATATATGCGTGAATAATAAAGTGTGAGTATGTATGATGCTAATATGTGCTTTTTATTGCTTCATCATGTAGTGAGGGGAAGAAAGTTCGAAAGCGTAGTACTATAAATAAGAGTATTTTATGCTATAGAATTATTTATTGATGAGTATTTCCAAATAATCCTTGCGCACATCGTTGAAACCTCCAGTTTCATATTATTTCGTAAGAGAAGATTTGCAAGCGTTCTACGTTCTGCTAATTGGATTCATTCAATTATAAGTGACACACACACTTCTTAGTAAAACTATCTTTTTCAGATTTGATTTTTCGGACTCTGATCATCAACGATCTATTGGGTTACACATAAGATCACTGTCTCATTGTGATAAAGTTCGTCTATGACAAACCAAGAGAACACTAGAAATTCGGTTTGATGAGCTTTTTGCAGAAATAGCAACAGCTTCGATAGAATCAGATAAGCAAAAATTCCAATTTTCGATTTTTAAAGAGACTTACAAGAAATAAACACAATAAGAGTATTTCTGTGCATTTCTGTTGATACTATAGTGTTCTAATAGGCTAATTGAAGTGTCACAAAGATCCCCAGTATTTTGAAATGAATCGCAAATATACACAACCATCTTAACAGCGTGTCGGTTTTACCCTAATCATAGGGTGTCGGTTTTACCCCAACAGCGCACATTTTTTTTATAAAAGCGATTAAAAATATTGAATTTCTCAAACTCGTCTTCAATGCACCTAGTTGATCATAGGACAGGCCGATAATAATAGGTAGTGAAAAATGTGGTGATTTGAAAAGCTTTTGTTCGGTTAAAACCTTAAAATCTACCAACGAAATTTAACATCCAGACGAGTATGAACGCTGCTGTCGTATGTTTTGTTTATTTTTATTACATTCGGCGTACTAACATAGATCCAATTTTTCTTCAAATGCTCTAATTAAACGTACTAATAATAATGTATCATTATGAAATGAATAAAAATTTGATTTCTAGGAAATGTTGTGGGGTGTCGGTTTTTCCCACAATTCCCCTACGTCATAAAAACAATAAAATGGAATCGCTGACGTTAGCTAAAATTCACAAGGTTTACACAAAAAAGTAAAAATTAAAGCAATTGGCCTTGTTCCTCGAAGGATTCTGCACATTTTGTACTGAACAGATAGTTGCAACATTAAACCGACTTTTGGAAACATCGTTAGATTCACCTTTTTGCTGCCTCCTTCGTTACTAAATACATACAAAGCAAAACAATCAAGACAACGCCTCTTCTTCTTTTGATTCTATGGAAGCGAGTAGCAGAAGTGGCGACTTTCGTTTTTCTATGACAATACGAAAATTCAATCTAGTTTTAATTTTAAATCAGTACTTTTGATTCTCATTTTAATTTTCCTGAAATGAAGTTATAGCAATGTGCATCGAAGAACGCCGCAAACACGGAAAATATGCACACCAATAGTCGTCCAATATCATATTAATTCCGCAAAATCGAGCAACGAATATCGAAGATAGGGGAGATCGGGGCTAGTTGGCGGTGTTTTCAGTTTTCAATTTTTGTCGATAGGTAGATCGTGCAAAATAGAACACGCGGCATGAAGAAGCAGACTGTTGACAACATCTCTGATTTTTTAAAGTGTTTGCTGCATTGTCTCCATTTTTTTTGAGACAAAAATATGTGACGCGGAAAACCCGCGAATTTACCCCGACCCCGGGGTAAGTTGGCGGTATGTTAGTATACGCCAAAAATTAAGCAATCATATGGAGATTCAATTACTTCAAGATTCCTTTTGGAACGTGCTGAATGTCTGTGAATGAGAAACCTTATATTAAATGACATTTGCTATTATATTTCTGTTTCAATACCCAGGCATTTTGACTTTGACGCGTACTCCGTACTATTCAAAAGCAAATTTTCGAAATTCTTCATGCAATTGGCCGGAATAAATGTCTCCTACATTGGCGAGATACACAAGAAAAAGATTTTCTAACTTTGGAGTGAATTCCAGAAATAATTTTTTTTTGATAACTTTTTTTGTACTGTAAATAGTACCGTCAACTTGCCCCGCGTGCAGCACCGCCAACGTACCCCAACCGCATATTTTATTAAAAACTATTAAAAAAATAGCTGTTGTTTGTGGTTAGATGTAATATCTATACGGATACTGAAAGCTCTTTTCACACGCTATCGAAAAATATAATTTTTCGGGAAATAGATTAAAACTCACCCTAAACAACGCAAAGTATTTAAAATTTAGAAAATTTACTTGGTATGCTCGAAAACAAAATATCACCCACAGCTTCCACCAAACAAATCGTTTTGCAACAAAAGCACATTGGATAACGGGTTTCACATAACTTGAGGTACACAAGAAGAAGCAGAGAAAAAGAGATTCCTCCAACTTACCCCAACCGCCAGCTAGAACCGGGCTCCCCTACTAATCTCGTTCTCAATCTCGAAGCGAAAACGAGTGTGTGGAGGAAATAATGAAATTGAACTTACACGCACGCTTTTTCGTAAGGCGTTGTTTCATTTTTGTTTTCGCAATGTGTTCTGGTGGTTTAGAAAGTAGGGTAGCTCTCTTTTAATTTTTGCCTGATTTTGGTAAATGAAAAAAATGTATTCTTTTATTATTATTTATTATCATTATCTTCATTGCTCCGAAGTTGAAGAGGTCAAATATTTAATCCATATGCATGCTTTATTTTTTCCTGAGGAGAAAAAATTGGATGTACCGATTTACGCTTAAGAGCACAACACCTAACTTAAAGAAGTTGGATTTGAATGTTTCGTGTTCCACTCGTCAGTAACTGAGAACAACTTGCTGCCAGTTAGACTATATACCCAAACTAACACCAAATTGGCACCAGTTTGATATTAAATGCAAACAGCTCACATAACATGTGTGAACGCCTCTTGCATCTGGGTGGTACCGAGCGATGTCTCGGTTACCCGAAGCATTCATCCAACTTCTCTACTTAAACCGGCCAAACCAGTGGTAAACTGTTAGATTAGGTAAAGGAGAATAGGGCCCCTTAAAATGAAAGGTAAAGTAGATGAAAGTGAAAATTGGCTGCCACACGGAAAACCGATTCATCATAATTTCAACTAAAAAAAATATTGAGTTTTTGGTTTCGTCTAGTTAATATTTGGGCGAACTAAGTTTTTGTTAAAAACAACAATCCAACGCTGTTGGTTTTATGCTGTCAGTTTCAGTCTGGACACGAACGTTTCAGCCTAACACAAAACTTAAAAAGCCTACCTGAGCTAAAGCTTGAAACGCTTGTCTCAGCTTGTAACGCTTGTTTTAGTCCAGACACAATTGCATATGCCGTTACACTACCTTTTCAGCCAAGACACAAACGACTGGAATTCAACGGATCTCATTGTTAAATAAAACTGCTTCATCGTAAAATACAACATAGGATATTCCAAACGATTTGTTTCACCGAATGACGGATGAAGGTATGAAATTGAATTGTTGAAATATTCCGTATGCAAGTAATTCACACGTAAATAGAATATAGAGTTATGTTTCTCATAGTGTTATCTTTTAATAAACTGCACTCTTAACCCATTATATCCCAGGGGTTTCAAAAAGTGAGCCAAATGCAGTGATATCTTCAATTCCATCAAAAAATGTATCAAAGATTATGGGAAAAATAAAATCGCCGCTTAAAATGGTTTTGAGAATGAAAATATCTCGTGCAAAAAATTTCGTGCGATTAAATAAAAACAACAAATTTTGAGTTGTTTCACATATTTCTTCGTATTTTCTGATAGACAACACTTCTTTTATACCTGTGGGAACGTTTTGTCACATAATGGTATTGTTAGAACGAAGTCCAACAATAAAATCTAATTAAATGTATTGCTTACTTTTCAGCCGCCATTTGCCCTAACTATACACGGTTCAAAAATGTAAATAAAATTACCAAAAATGGCGGCAGTCTTGTTTCACATTGAAATATGAGGTGTAAAGATCCCATTAGTGCAATAATAAAGCAGTTAGATTCCAAAATTCTACAGCAAATACACGATAAACGATGGATAGTTCTGCGTATGAAATTTCATACGCTAGGATATAATGGGTTAAATGAGATGAACTAGCCAAAGGTATTTAAGGATTGTTGGTAATTGATTAATGATTTCAATTTTAGATGAAAGGTATAATTTTTATTTCTTCTCTATTTAGTCAGCCAGCACTACAAAAAACTTCATGGTTATTCCATATAGATGAGTTTGTAATCTCAAAAGATGAAAAATAATTATCATATTGCATATTACATTTGTTAATAATTGAAATTTTACTATACAATCGACTAAATCCGAAATAGAATGATTTTGACAATTTTCGACAATACTTTCAACTTTCAGTATACATGTATTGAAAAAAAAATGTGAATCAAAATCATTCCTTTATTGAAATGTGTTTAAAGAAAATGAAGTCAGTTGAATTTCTGTTTTTTGTGTACTGGTTCAGGTAGTTGAGTCCAGGCTAAAACAAACTTTCCAAGCTGAGACAACTACCTACCGGTATAACCGTTATGCCCAGCGTGTATGAACATAGTTGCTGTCGCTACCTTGATGTATTTCAGTAAGGTGTGCATCTTGGCTACTTTGCTGTCATTTCGATGTGCGTCTTGAATCAAAATCAATAATAATTTTCAATAACTATTATTTGAGAATCTCGCAAAATTAAGAGAAAATTTAGTTACATTTTTCATTTTTCTGTTGAAATCAACTAATTAGTTTGAGGATGTTATCGGCTGAATCAGTCAAAATAAAACGGCTAAAACGAAGTATTGCTTCTTAATCCTGAGGATTAAAAAGCAATACTTCGTTTTTGCCGTTTTATTTTGACTGATTCAGCCGATAACATCCTCAGAATAATTAACAACAGTCGACAAACAACTTAAAGTCAACTAATTAGGAAACAAGAATTTGTTTTGTTATTTTCTAGTGGGAATCAAGCTTGTGCAAAGGTGCTCATTAGAGTGACAGGAAAAAAATGACCCCTATCGGCCGACTTCTGAGTCGATTCCTAGTCCCACCAGGAGTACTGGCACCAAATTTGAAGCAAATCGGACAAGTCTAACTACCGGACCAACGTGTCTGAAGTTTGTATGGGATTTTTCAACAATTTACATGGAGAAAACCCACTAGCTCGCATTTTCGCCGGTAGGTGGCACTGTATGCATCGTATTATCACTCTACATGAAAATAAGAAAGCTAATTTAATTGTCTACAACTTTGTCGAACACTGCTAGTAAATCCGGCTTTGTTAAAAGAAGTTATTAAATTTTTAACGAAGTGATGTCTGAGTCAGTTTTGCATGGGGCCTAACAGTGCAAGGTTGTGTATCAGTACTCGATTTCCACGAACTATACATTTTTGTGAAATAATCGTTAGGTTTAGCTCAACGGTATGCTCAGAAGAATTATAGTAAATAATACGAGTCATACTTTGATTAGAAAATTTTAGTTCCACATGTTACCGCATAGAGGGCGCCAACACTAACTTTTCAAGGAAGAGAGATAGAAATTTGTTGTCTTCTACAAAGTTACAGAACAGGTATTTTTCAGTATTTCTTCCGAATATTTTGATACTCTATCTCTCTTCTATGAAAAGTTAGTGGTGGCGCCCTCTATGCGGTCACAGGTGGAACTAAAATTTTCTAATCAAAACATAACTCGTATTATTTACTACAATTCTTGTAAGCATACTATTCAGCTAAATCTAACCCTTATATCACAAAAATGTATAGTTCGCGGGACTCGAGCACTGATACACAACCATGCACTGCTAGGCCCCATGCAAAACTGACTCAGACATTACTTCGTTAAAAATTTAATAACTACTTTTAACAAAGCCGGATTTACTAGCAGTCTTCGACAAAGTTGTGGACAATTAAATTATCTTTCTTATTTTTACTTACAGTGATAATACGATGTATATAGTGCCACCTAGCGGCGAAAATACGAACTAGTGAGTTTTTTCCATGTGAATTGTTGAAAAATCCCATACAAACTTCAGACACGTTGGTCCGGTAGTTATACTTGTCCGATTTGCTTCAAATTTGGTGCAAGTACTCCTGGCGGGACTAGGAATCGACTCAGGGGTGGGCCGATTGAGTTTTCAAAAATTCATCATTTTTCTGGGCAGTCTAGTGCTCATATCCTACATCTCCGTTTCAGGTAGATTGCTGTCGCTGATTACACAGAAAAAAATCTTGTAACTTTCCGTCTTGCCAGATGCACATAAAAGGAGCGTCCCAATTCACATAAATTTTAATTTAATTTAACATGTAAAAATGTGAGTTGCTCGGCGTTTTTAGGTTATTCAGTCTGAGTTTTACATCAATAGAGCCGCAATATTTAATTTTAGATATCATAACATGTAAAATCCTATTGTCAGACAGAAAAATACGTCGCTACGTTGTTTACGTAAAAATGCAATTTTCATTTTTTCTAAGAGTGAGGGTTAAATAAAGAAAACGTTTTAATTTTATCTCTGTAATGTGAATGTAAATTCTCGGTCGCACCAACTCAACCCAGCTCATTGCCCTACGCCGGTATTTTCTACTGCCTATTACCATACAATTGTTATAAAAGCCATTTTCCACATTTTTTTTGGTTCACTTTTCATTCTACAATGGACCACCGTTGTCGGGGGATTTTTCCCGTGCGTTGGTTGCCTGATTTATACCTACTTGCGTTTGTCATTATCATATCTCACGGTGCTTTTGCACCTGAAGCGGCGATGCTCACTTCCTTCCCCATTCAGCAGCCCCGTGTGTTGGCTTGGCGCAGGGCGCGTTCAACGGGAAACCGGGGTTTCCGTTTGTCCGTTTGGGGGTTTGAAAAAAAAGGAACCGTTTCCACACTGTAATTTCGTTTCGTTGCCCCTTCCTTGTCTTGCCGTAACCTCTCTCTCTCTGTGCATGTACGTAAACGGGTGCGCAATCATATTCGCCAATACACTTTTAATGGGCACATAATAACGAATTGATGACGTGATATGTTACAATTGTCGCCAGCAGGTGGATATGGGCGGCCGCCAGGATAGCGTTACCGTGGTCGCCGTGCTGCATCGCCGCCGGATTTTCACCTGGGAATGTGGTAGACAGAGAGAGATGAAGGAGAAAATAATCCGATTAATAGGTCATAAAAATACTTATTTTTTTAATATCATTTTGTGACAATAACATGAATGAATGATCCCAAGTAAATAATAGCATACAAGACCAGTGATTATCGGTATCGATAGGAGATTGTGATGGAAATTGCTAGTTAATTGGGAAAATACAACCGATGTAAAATAAACAGATTAAGAAGCGTAAATTCAGAAAAATATTTGATTTCTCATTACAATATGATGTTAAAATGTTACTGTCAGAGACAAACCTCAATTTAGAACTCTTCTCTGAAATCTCGCAGTAAAATTTTAAAACCTTCTATTTTTCAGGTCATCAAAAAAAATAAAATCGAGGGCAAAATGCTATTGGGCAGCACCGGCCGTTGGGCCAAATGGGTAATTTGGACGAATGTCGTTTAGCAGAACGTCATTTGACCGAATAACGAACGCATTTTAATCTAGTCGAGTCCATCAATTTGTATTACTGGTGGATGCAAAGTCTAAGCTTATCGACAAGTTGTCTTATAATATCGTGAATATTAATAAAATGCTCTTCAGAGTAACGAAAAACATGTTTACATAGACTCAGCAACCAGCGTTGCCAATGTTCCAGATTTATCTGGAAACTTCCAGATTTTTCTCAACTGAACAGACATTAGTCCAAACCAGACATTTTGCCAGATTTTTCCAGATATTCTGATTTCTACGTTACAACCCAGCGGGGTTACCTTGATGCCAAATTTATCTGGAACAGTAGAGTTTTTTTTAAGCGCCTAGCAAAAAGTCAAATTTTTTATTCTATCAGATTTTTAAATTAAGGAAGTTGTTACACACAATTTCTGGAAATGTTGATCATATTTGATTAATATACGTTCTATGAAGACCAAAATGTATGCAAAATTTCGATGACTTTAAGGTCGCTGTCAAGTGACAGATTTTGCCAGACATTTTTTGTTGAACTACCAGATTTTCTCCAAAAAATAGTGGTAACCCTGACAGTAACGTAGATCAAGGCATTTTCGCCATTCGTTTTCGAGCGTTCGGTTGAGACACAAGTGTTTTATTTCCAGCGTGTAGCTACAAAGAGTAGTGCTAATCCGCGTTCAAGGTTATCTTGCGCACTCCTTGCCTCGTCGAGGTATTTTTTCCCTTCTTTTGTGTTTCTGCTTCTGAGTACCGTTAGCCGGCCAGTGGCCAGTGAAGCAGTGTTTTTCAAGTAAGCTGTCTGGATACTGTTACAGATACAAGTTAAGTATTAGTTTACGTTTCCCCTTCTTGGTTGTCTTAATAACGTGCACTGGGCAATAGGCCCGTGCAAAAATGACTTCCCCTAACAGCGGTTCATCTCAAGGTGAGATAAACGTCGAAACAAAATCGTGATCTTCTTCCGGACCAAAGACAAAAAAGTGTTTGAATCTGCTGCAGATTTCTCGAGTTCTGACGGATCATTCGGCCGTGACAGAAATATCGAATATTCGCCCTGATAAGCTTCGGGTTGTAAACAGTTTAACTCAGGCAAACGATATTGCTTGCTATGCGCCCTTTATGAAGGAGTACAGGGTGTATATACCAGCTAACAGGGTTGAAGTCCGTGGGGCCGCTTCGGATTCGAGACTGAGTTGCGAAGACCTGCTGAAATATGGGACTGGCTGTTTCAAAGACCCTATGCTTAAGCCAGTGAAGATACTGGAGTGCAAACGTTTGCATTCAGCATCATTCAGAGCTGACGGGAAGAAAACATACGTCAACTCAGACTCTTATCAGGTGACCTTCGCCGGTTCTGCTCTACCTAACTACCTCCTCTTTGACAAGGTTCGTCTACCTGTTCGCCTCTTTGCGCCGCGGGTCATGAACTGTACTAATTGCAAACAATTGGGACACACAACCTTCCATTTTAGCAATAAGGCCAATTGTGGGAAATGCGGTGGAAATCATGAGGATGATTCTTGTGGAAGGGATGTGGAAAAGTGTCTCTACTGTGGGGGAAACTCGCATGGTCTCTCGTACAAATAGCGCGAGGAGAATCTTAAGCGTTCCCTTCAGGGACGCTCTAAGCGATCTTTTGCAGAAATGCTTAAGATAGCTACGCCACCGGCCTCTACGAACATCTATACCAACTTGTCTACTGGTGAAGGCGACTGTGATGAACCCCAGGAGGGAACATCTTCTGCTGTGTCTAGAAGCAATGGAAAAAGGAGGAACATTTCCTCTCTCTAGCTTCGTCATAAAGGCCAGAAGTCACTTCATGGTCCCCCTAAAATTACTACTCCAGGAAGTACTGGTGCAAAACCGAAGCAAGTCACTCCCGGTCTCAGAAATCTGAGCTCAGAAAAGGAGTTCCCAACACTTGCAGAAACATCTAAAACCCCAAGTGTTTCCATATCTCAACCAGAGAAAGAAACCAGCGCTGGTTTAATAAATTTCTCTGACATTGTGGATCGTATTTTTACAGCACTAAATATTTCTGACCCTCTTAAAAGCATCTTGATAAGCTTTCTCCCCGCAGTAAAAAGCATTACCCCAAAAATCGATTCCATTAAAATCTTACTAAATAACTTAAATTATTTGCACCATGCGAGACATGGCTTACTTCAGAAATAGACCTACACTTCCACAATTTTAACATTATTCGCTTGGATCGAGAAGACTCTTACGGAGGAGTACTTTTGGGGATCAAAAAGTGCTATACTTTCAATCGAATCGACCTCCCCTCGACACCAGGCATTGAAGTTGTCGCTTGCCAAACCAGAATTAAAGGCAAAGACCTTTGCATTGCTTCCACCTACATCCCTCCTAGAGCCTCAGTTAGGTGTGATATTGCGGAACTCCTCCCCGCACCGAGGCTAGTTTTAGGTGACTTCAACTCCTACCGTACGGTATGGGGTTGCCTTCATGACGATAATCGATCTACTCTACTCCATGAACTTAGCGACAACTTCAATATGACAATTTCGAATACGGGTGAAATGACACGGATTCCGGCCCCTCCAGCGCGTCCGAGTGCCTTAGACCTGTCCCTCTGCTCGACATCGCTGCGGTTAGATTGCATGTGGAATGTAGTCTCTGATCCTCACGGCAGCGACCATCTGCCAATCGTAATTAATATTGCTACCGGTTCTGGGCCACCGAATACAATCATTGTTTCTTATGACCTCACACGAAATATTGATTGGAAGAGCTACGCGTCCGCGATATCCGACAAAATCGAGTGCACTCAAGAGCTTCCTCCGGAGGAAGAGTACGGGTTCCTGGCTGGCTTAATTCTCAATGCCGCGATGGAAGCTCAGACTAAACGCATACCGATCGCGAACTCACGCAGGCGTCCTCCAAATTAATGGTGGGACAAAGAGTGCTCAGACGTGTACGCGGAGAAGACCGCTGCGTATAAGACCTTTCGACAGGTTGCCAGATAGCTACCGACAGTATGCGATGGCGAAATGCGCATGAAGAGTTTGATGAAGCCAAAAAACGTAGCTACTGGCGCCGGTTCGTCGACGGACTAACGAGAGAAGCATCGGGGAGCACTCTTTGGAGTACGGCCCGGCGCTTACGAAACCGTTGGATATTAGATTTTGCCAAGAGGGTTTGTCCGGATTCCGCCCCGGCACAGAAGATCTACCGCGCCGTGTCCTCTCACGATTTTTTTTATTCCTTCGGCTTTATTTGGTTGGCTCGGAAGCCTTTCGGCGTTAATGAGCCGGAGTATCATTATAATAAATTAGAGTAAAACATAAACAATATAGATGGTGGTCTGTGGGGCATTTCTTGAATCCAGATGGCGCATTCGCTTGTCGAATCGTCGTTCCTTTTCTTCTTGGCAGGTGTGGTAGTAACCGGTAGTCCATGGTGCTTGTTGGTAGTCCTTGCAATAGATCGCTCGTTGGGTGGTTAATCGCAATTCCCTTATCCGCGCCGACGTCGAATCTCATAACAGATGGTGTATCTGCAACGAGGAAATCCCAGTTCTCGTTACAGTCAAAATGTCTGTAACGAGAACTGGGGAGAAGGGGTACTGGTGTAGATATCTGCTGATGAGGTGTATTACTTTGCTAAGTAGGAATTAGTATAAGAAAAACATTATAAGTTCACATTAATCGACTTGAGGAAGAGATATATGGGGTACAGGATTTGGAGGTTTTGAGTTGCCAGGGCGTCCCGGATCGGTATATCGGGTGGTCTTCCGTGTGCTTGTAAAACTCCATTAAGTTTTGCTCTAGCTTCCCGATGATCAGAGTCAGGCTCTGAGCACGACCAAACGATGTGGTCAATGTCTTGGTAACCTTTACCACAATGACACAGTGCACTGTCGGCAAGCCCTATACGTGAGTGGTGAGCATTACTGTTGTAGTGATTTGACATCAGTCTTGATGCAAAACGGATAAAGTCTCTTGACAGATCTAAACTCTTAAACCAAGGTTTAGTTGAAACCTTTGGAATAATGGAGTGCAACAACCGACCTTTATCGCCCATTGTCCATCTCGTTTGCCAGGCAGCAAGGGCCTTTTGCCGAGGAACACTGAAATATTCGCTATACGTGATAGGCCTTTCGAAGACATTTCCTTCAGTAGCACCTTTTTTGGCGAGCTCGTCCGCTTTTTCATTGCCCTGTATTGAGCAATGGGCCGGGACCCACACGAATGCCACGTGGAATGACTGGTCGACCAAAGCATGAAGAGTCCTTCGTATTTCCAACAGCAAATGCGAAGGGTGCTTGGTCGGTTTCATTCATTGGAGAGCTTCAATGGAGCTGAGGCTGTCCGAAAAAATAAAATATTTGGCTGAAGGCAGAACCTGTACTAGACCAAGAGCATAATGTTTTGCTGCCAGCTCTGCAACATACACGCTACATGGCTCTTCCAATTTGCGAAAAACACTATGATTCACGTTGAATACTCCGAATCCTGTTGATCCATCAATACTTGATCCATCGGTGAAAAATTGTTTGTCTTGATCGATACGATTATAGTTAGCCGAAAAAATAGCTGGTATAATCGACGATCGCAGATGATCAGGGACACCTTGTGTGGATTGTTTCATGGTTAGATCAAAGGTAATCTGTGGGTTGTTCAACTGCAGTGGGATATTTTCAGCATGATTTGTTATTGATGGACTAGGTAGCGTTAAGTAGTCGTAATAAGGGAACATGCGCTTTCTATGCACTTCTAAGCTATGCAATACTTCGAAATTGTTGATGACGAGTGGATTCATAATTTCACTGCGTATAAGAAATCGAAGTGACAGCTCATAGAACCGTTCGGAAAGAGGAAGCACTCCAGTTATTACCGCAAGGCTCATCGTGTGAGTAGAATGCATGCAGCCCAGAGCTACACGTAAACACCGATACTGAATTCTCTCTAAATGAAGAATATGTGTTTTGGCAGCGGATCTGAAACAAAAGCTTCCGTACTCAATCACTGACAAGATAGTTGTTTTATACAATCTAATCAAATAGAGTGGATGAGCACCCCACCAAGTTCCAGTAATCGAGCGAAGAAAATTTACTTGCTGCTGGCATTTTTGCTTTAGGTAACCAATATGTTTACCCCGTGTGCCTTTGGAATCGAAAAAGATCCCCAGGTATTTGAAAAACATCGAATGAGTAATTGGTTTGCCACCTAGTAGAAGCTGAAATTTAGCGGGATCGCGTTTTTTCGAAAAAATAACCATCTCTGTCTTTTCCGCCGAGAATTCGATGCCCAGCTCGAGAGCCCACACAGATAAATTGTCTAGGGTATCTTGCAGAGGCTTTTGCATATCTCTGCCGTTTGTGTCTACTACCGACACTACGCCATCGTCTGCAAGCTGCCTCAATGTACAATTACCTGTCAAGCAATCATCAATACTGCTGACGTAAATATTATACAGAAGTGGGCTAAGACATGAGCCTTGAGGAGACCCGAGTAGCTAAATCTCAACGTCGATGAAGAACCATGCGCAAAGTTCATGTGTTTTTCACGCAGCAAGTTGGTTAAGAAGTTGTTCAACTTGGGTGAAAGACCCCTTCGGTGAAGTTTCTCTGACAGGACATCGATGGAAACTGAATCAAACGCTCCTTTAATGTCCAGAAAAACCGAGGTCATTTGTTGACGTTTGGCGAAAGCAATGTCCATCCCCGTTGCGAGCAGCGCAAGACAATCGTTTGTTCCTTTGCCTCTCCGAAAACCGAACTGTGTTTCCGAGAGCAACTGGTTTGCTTCGGCCCAGTTGTCGAGACGACGAAGAATCATTTTCTCGAGCAATTTTCGTATGCAAGATAACATAGAAATTGGTCGATACGAATGATGGTCTGAAGCTGGTTTACCAGGCTTCTGGATAGCGACGACTAAAGACAACAAACGTTTCTTAGCTGAGTCAGAGGCAAGTTTTTAAGCAGAGCAAATTTGATGTTATCCGGCCCTGGAGCATTATTGTTGCACGATAGTAGAGCTATTGAGAAGTCCACCATCGAGAACGAGAGCTCAGAGTCATTTAAAGTATCTCGAGAGACTTCTTGTGGGGGGACCGTATCTGGACATACCTTTTTCGCAAAGTCAAAAATCCAGCGATCTGAATACTCAACCTCCTCATTTGTCGTTGGCCGATTACGAATGTTCCTGGCTATCTTCCAAAGAGTACTCATTGAAGTCTCTTTTGACAAGCCTTCCACAAAATGACGCCAAAAACCTCTCTTTTTTACTTTAATGAGACTTTTTAGCCTACGCTCAAGTGAGGTATATTCGACACGAAGTTCTGGCTTGCCTTCTCGACGCGAGTTGTAGTATGCATTAGATTTTTTTTCGTACAATTCCGAGCATTCTTTGTCCCACTATCGGTTTGGGGGGCGTGCTTGAAAGGTTTTTTCGCGGAAGTGCTTAGTTTGAGCTTTAACTGCACTGTCGTAAAATAAGCTGACGAGAAGTTATACTCGTCCAATGGTGACATAACTGCAGTAGACTCAATTGTCCTTGCTACCGTTTCCGCATATTTCTTCCAGTCAATATTACGTGTAAGGTCATACGAAATACCTACTGGCTCCACTGGACTGGGTTCATTGGTAATATAAATAGCGATCGGCAAATGGTCGCTGCCGTGAGGGTCTTGAGTAACTTTCCAAGTACAATCGAGCGACAGTGAGTTCGAGCGTAGAGAGAGGTCCAACCTACTTTCTCGAGCGGGAGACTCTTGTGGCTTCTTTAGTATTCATGATAGCCATGCTGAACTCATCACAAAGGTCAGAGATGAGAGGGGCTCGATTATCATCGTAAGACTCCCCCCAAACGAGACCATGTGAGTTGAAGTCCCCTAAAATTAGGCGGGGCGCAGGGAGAACCTCAGTTATATCTTTGAGCTGCTGGAAGTTTAACAGAGCTCTAGGTGGGATATAAACTGATGCAACGCATAGGTCTCTTACTTTGATCTGTATTTGACATGCCACCACTTCAATACCTGTGAAGGCAAGGGGGTTGACTCTATAAAAAGAGTAACATTTTCGTATTCCCAAAAGTGATGATCGTCCCTATCTTTTCTAATAATATTGAAATCACGAAAACTTAAAGTATGATCGGGCCGAAGCCATGTTTCAGAAATAGCGAAAATGTCACAATGTGTGTGGTGCAGAAGTTGCTTGAATGTGTCTAATTTTGGGATGAGACTTCTACTGTTCCATTGAATAATGACAGTATCCTTAACACTGTTCGATGTATTAGCCATCGAACTGATTAGTGAAGACAGGAGGGGCCATTTAGCGACTAGTTACTTAGCAAAATCGCTAATAGTTGGGAGCCAGGCAGAAATAATACTTTTGAGTTGTGTCGGAATTTCAAAAACATTAGGAATCCATTCTACAAATGTTTTGAAGGAGATCAGACCTGTTTCAGTCTTGCTCTCCTGCTGTGGTCGAGCGCTACGGTCTTTCTTTTGAGTTCGAAGACTCGGAAAGTCCTTGCGTTGAAGTTGGAAACCAGGGACTGCTAATTTATTAGTCGATGGCTTCTTTGAGGTGGCTGGTTTGGTCGGTACCCACCCTTTTTTACGTGGGAGCTTCTTGGAAGAGGCAGCACTTCTCTTCCTTTTGGCTCCAAGAATAGGTACATAATCGGTGTCCCCTTCCGAACTACATCCATCATTTTCAGATAAATCTGAGAATGTGTTTTGCAGTGGTATGGGATTCGGATTCGATGCTTTTAGAATTTCCGCAAAAGTGCGTTTGGATCGCTCTTTCGTGGAACGCTTAAGCTTGTCTGAACGTAGTTTATATGTTGGACCATCACGTGCAGAGTGAGGGATACCACCACAAAGAACGCATTTTTCAGCTTTCTTTGTACATGTGTCATCGTTGTGTGCTTCTTCGCACTTGGAGCACTTCGCTTTGTTGCAACAGTAGGTACTTGTATGGCCCAGCTGTTTGCAATTAGTGCAGCTCATAATTTTTGGTACGTACATGCGGACCGGAAGTCGAAGTTTGTCCAAAAGTACGTAATTTGGTAGAGCGGCACCTTCGAATGTCAATCGAAATGATTTCGAAGGAGTGTAAACTTTTGTATCGCCTGTGCCTGATACTGAGTTCAACTGTTCGATTTCCAGTATCTTAACCTGCGGAATGGCTTTAAAAATGCCCACACCATTCTTTAGGTCGGCGATAGTTAATGATTCTTCCGTTACAACGCCATCTATTTCGTCGACGTTAGCCGGAATATACACGCGATATTCAATATTAAAACGTGGATCAATAACTATTGTGTTAGCCTGCTTCCGGTCTGAGAGCACGACGCGAAGTTTATTCGCGTTGACTTTCATTATTTCGCGCACGCTAGAGAAATTGGCAGTTAGGCTTTTACTAATTTGGGAGACCCTCAAGGGTTTTCCTTTCGGCCGGAAATAGACCACGAATCGATCGCCTGAACGGTCATTATATTGCCGAACACGCGGAACATTATTGTTGGGAACGAAATTTTTGTAGCCAGTACCACCAGTACCAGTACCAGAACCCGCCCCTACACCCGAACCAGAACCGTCACTAGAACCCAATGGAACCAAGGGAGGTAGGGGGAAAGAGGAATTTTGGTTATTATTTTGAGTTTTCGGTATTGCACAGGTTGGGTTAATCAAGGGAGTGGCGTGATAATCCATGTCGTCCTCGTCAGACATCGGGACGGCAGGTATCACCGGCACCAAGAAAATTTAAAAGCAAAAACAAGCAAAATTAAAATAAAACAAAACTGAAGGAATAATAGAATAAAAGCGGGAAACTTAGCTTTTCTGCTACTCACTGATGCGCCAGCTGGATGGCGCGAAGTGGCGAAATCACCAACACCGTCCAATCACCCTACGCTTCAACACCGATGCGGCCGCCGCCGCTACGGTGATCGATGCGAGTTGAAAAATACCACCACCACTGCGTCGCCGCCGAAGTCACCTATACTGCAACAGCCGATAAGCGCCAAAGCACAACTTCTGGGCGAAACGCCCCGTCGCACAGTGGCTCAAAACAGCGTTTTGAGGTACTTAATTCATTGGAGTCAAAACTGTCCATATTAGCGATTTTACATATTCTACAATGTTTGTGTGTGTAAAAAGCGCCATCTTTTGGTAATATTATTATTTTTTTTAAATTGATCATGGTAGGCTACAGAAAATTTAACTTTTGAACTGAAAGAGATAGCGCTTGGCTGTCTTCGACAAAGTTGTAGAGGAGAGTATTTTTATAAATTTTGCAGAAGATATGTTGTCTCTGTCACTCATAGTAATCGAGTTATGAGAAGTTCTCTATGGTGAACTCCTTCATTTCCTATTTTTACTTAAAACTTTTTTATTTCTGATTTTTCGCATTAACAATGTTCTAAGGTATTTTTTATCATCATAAAACACACAACTTTTCCGAAGAGACCAGATAGCTGTGAATGCTGTTTAATCGCTTATAGCTGATTTTGATTTAATTTTGGCCTGTTTTTGAACCCGCCTTTGGCCTGTTTTTCAAAGACGCTTTCGCTTGATTTCCTGAGTGACGCGCACTCTGTGTACTAGCGCGTCTGCCGGAAGGTTAACACTGATATTGAATGATTTTGCAACGGGTGACATACAATTTATCTCGGTCCAGATTATCGTATGAATGTTAACTTCAGGGCAGAAAAGATGATGCATAAAATTGCTGCCTTCACCACAGTCTGAAAAATTTGAAAATATCCAGTCGGTTAGTGCAGCAATTATATGGAAAATGTGTATCTTTTACTTCTTTATCCATATCGTGAAACTAAAATTCATACGATATAAACCAGACCGAGATGAAATTGTATATTACCCATTGGAAAATCATTCAATATCAGTGTAAACCTTCCGGCAGACGCGCTAGTACACAGAGTGCGCGTCACTCAGGAAATCAAGCGAAAGCGTCTTTGGACCACAGCGCCTACTCGTTCAGTGAGCCATTCACGCGACTTCAAGAGGGCCAGAAATAAAGTTTTCAAAAGTGTATAACTTTTGAACGGGTGCTTATGGACAAACAATTTTACCTTCGTTTTGTAGGTGAAACCTAGTTCTATCAGAATAATTGATAGTATATTTGCAATTTTTGCCGATAGTGAAGTTACACGGGTTCAAAAACAGGCCAAAATTAAATCAAAATCAGCTATAAGTGATTAAACAGCATTCACAGCTATCTGGTCTCTTCGGAAATGTTGTGTGTTTTATAATGTTAAAAAAATACCTTAGAACATTGTTAATGCGAAAAATTAGAAATAAAAAAGTTTTAAGTAAAAATAGGAAATGAAGGAGTTCACCATAGAGAACTTCTCATAACTCGATTACTATGAGTGACAGAGACAACATATCTTCTGCAAAATTTATAAAAATACTCTTTTCTACAACTTTGTCGAAGACAGCCAAGCGCTATCTCTTTCGGTTCAAAAGTTAAATTTTCTGTAGCCTACCATGATCAATTTAAAAAAAAATAAGAATATTACCAAAAGATGGCGCTTTTTACACACACAAACATTGTAGAATATGTAAAATCGCTAATATGGACAGTTTTGACTCCAATGAATTAAGTACCTCAAAACGCTGTTTTGAGCCACTGTGCGTCGCCACCCTCTTCACTCTCGCTTGTGCCGTATGCGTCACACGATACACACCAGCACAAATCACTCCCGAAAGCGCGCGGGAAACTCCACTCGTAAACTGACCCGAAAGGTAAAAAACTGCCGAGCACCGAACAAACGCAGACCGATAAATCACGTCTACCTCGTCCGAGATCAACCGAAGGAATGACCTCTCACGATATCGCGAACGAAACACCGTTTTCGATGGTGGAGTTCTCACTTGCACTCTTGTCATGTAACAATAAAGCCAGACAGAATCAAATTTAACTTGTTAAAGAAATTGCCAGACTCTGCCAAGAGACGCTTGTTGAATTTATTTAATAAATTTCTTGAGGGTAATTTTGTCCCTCATGACTGGAGGCAAATGAAGGTTATCGCCATTCAAAAACCACGAAAACCAGCCTCCGACCACAACTCGTATTGACCGATTTCGATGCTGTCCTGTATCCGAATTTTTTCCGAGAAAATGATCTTGTTTTGCCTCGACAATTGGGTTGAAGCAAATGGCTTACTGTCAGATACACAATTTGGTTTCCGCAAAGACAAAGGGACGAACGACTGTCTTGCGTTGCTCACAACAGAAATTCAAATGGCTTATACTAGCAAAAAACAGATGGCATCAGTTTTCCTAGATATAAAGAGGGCTTTTGATTCAATCTCTATCAAAATTCTTTCTGAGAAGCTGCACCAGCATGGTCTTTCACCGACTCTAAACATTTTTTTGCTAAACTTGCTGTCTGAAAAACACATGCATTTTTCGCATGTGATTTATCGACATCACGAATTAGCTACATGGGTCTTCCCCAGGGCTCATGTCTAAACCCCCTTCTCTATAACTTTTACGTGAATGACATTGACGAATGTCTTGTCAATTCCTGCACGCTAAGGCAGCTTGCAGCTGACGGTGTGGTCTCTATTACAGGACGCAAAGCCGTCGATCTGCAAGGACCATTGCAAGATACCTTGGACAATTTGTCGGCTTGGGCCCTCCAGCTGGGTATCGAGTTCTCCGCGGAGAAAACTGAGCTTTCAAGGAAGCGTGAACCAGCGCAACTACAGCTTCAATTAATGGGTCAAACTATTGCTCAGGTTTCAACTTTCAAATATCTCGGGGTCTGGTTCGACTCTAATGGAGCCTGGGGATGTCACATTAGGTATCTGAAACAGAAGTGCCAACAAAGGATCAACTTTATCCGTAAAATAACCGGAACATGGTGGGGTGCCCACCCAGGAGACCTGATCAGGCTGTACCAAACAACGATATTGTCGGTGATGGAGTACGGGAGTTTCTGTTTCCGCTCCGTTGCGAACATACATTTCATCAAACCAGAGCGAATCCAGTATTGTTGTTTGCGTATTGCTTTGGGTTGCATGCACTCGACAAATACGATGAGTCTAGAAGTGCTTTCGCTGAAAATCGATTTCTTCGCTCATCCGATGCGATAGCTTAAACCCGTTAGTAATTGCAAATTTCTAAAGGCTTGTGGAGCTCAATTCTCAAACCCGATTTATGTCCTTGTACTTCGATTACATGGCACAATATATCAATTGTTCTTCATATTATCGCAGCCGTGTAAATCTCCCTCATGCTTCTGTTTCAACTGTATTCTTCGACACATCCATGAAAGACGAGATTCGTGGAATCCCGGATCACAAATGCTCGCAAGTGATCCAAAGCATTCTTCATAGTAAATTTCGAGAAGTTGACTGCAACAAAATGTTTTACACCGACGGGTCAAGCCTCGACGGCTCCACTGGCTGCGGTATATTCAATCAAAACCTCAATGATCCTGCTTCGTACAAGATTACCTTAGTTTGGGTTCCCTCGCATTGGTCCATCTCAGGTAATGAAGAAGCGAACTCTTTAGCTAAGGCGAGCGCTTTAGAAGATGACATCTATGAAAGACCAATCTGCTTCAATTAATTTTTCAATATCTCTTGTCGGAGGACGCTGGAAAGTTGGCAGACATCTTGAAGCAATATGGAGAGTTAGGAGGATGGCTACCATCCCGAAGGTAACAACAAAACCTTGATTTAGAAGAATGGATGTGGGTCGGGATTTCATTCGCATAATGTCTCGGCTTATGTCCAATCACTGCACGCTGAACGCCCATCTCCGACGTATTGGGCTCGCGAATATCAGTATCTGAGCTTGTGGCAACGGCTATCACGATATCGAACATATTGTCTGAGCATGCGTCGAGTACTGTTCTGCCAAATCTCATTTATTAAATTCCCTTCGGGCTCGAGGAAGATCACCCAATGTCCCGTTTCGAGATGTACTGGCAAGCCGCGATCTCCTCTTTATGTCCCTCATGTACGCCTCCCTAAAACCCTTAAATATCTAGAATTAACTGCCCCTATTATTTTTCCTATCATTCTCGGAAGTGCCCTCTTCCGTCTGTACCACGATCAGAAACACATAACAGAAATTTTTCAAAACCATATCTCGCATTGTTACTTGTTATAAATGTCTGTTATTTTAACTACTAACGAGACCTAATTTATAACACAATATGTTATAAAAATTGTGTTCTGTTATAATCTTGTTATTTCGTTCTGATCGGGATCGCACATGATCTGATGCGACTTTAAGACGACACAAAACATCTCTGTCATTTCCCTACAAACAGGAGACCTACATCACGCGCGCAACGCGGTGTGTTGCCGACCCGAATCAGAGCTGTACTACGAAATAGACTGGAGGAACCCCTGCCGGTTCGAGTAAGACCGCCCGATGTTCCAATACATTATGCATCCTGATGAGTACCTTCAAAGCCTGTAATCGTTACCGTCGATTCCCGATTCCGGAAACTGGAAGTTAATATCCTTCTCTCCCTTACCAGCTTTGTCCACCTTCTCTCCCCCGTCTCTGATACACAGATATAGGACTTCATCCACCTCGTCTCCCTGAATATCTTCCCAAAACTTAATTGCCCCCTTGTCTTTTCTATTTTAGTTGATTAATATAAAATCTCTTTAACCCTCCGGAACTCCCGCCATTGTATTTAGTGCAACACCTTCAGAAAATCTAGCGAAATCTTCTTTCAACACCAGCAGCTGCTCATTCGAGGAGCCATTCGCGCGAGTGCCGGAAGGTTAAGAAATGCCCAACAGTACCACTACTTAAAAATAGCCCTAATTAATCACCCTAATCTTAATAAAATTGAATCACTTCCTCTAGTTATTCCTAGTTTTAATATGGTTGTAAAATGTTGCGCTTAGTTAACATATATGGGTGTATCCCATTAGGCATAAATACGTTAGGCATACGTACGTTAGGCATAATGGACGTTAGGCATAAAGACGTTTGGCATAATGGACGTTAGGCATAATATACGTTAGGCAAAATGGACGTTAGGCATAATGGACTATTGGCATAATGGACATTAGGCATAAATTATCATATTGAAGTATCCTTTAAGGAAATAACTTTTTGGTGGTGACAGCCTCGGGTGGTAAGAGCGCAAATGTTTAAATTTTTTTGAATTACTCATGAAATAAAGAATGATGCAATTTACTAATTCATTCAACGAATATACGAATATTGCTGGTTCTATATTGATTATCTCCCATATTCTTAAGCACAGTGACTGTATTCTCGAGGCTATCACAAATAGAACTACGGAAACTCTTTGATGTGAGAGAGAGTTTATTCCTGTACTGTGATGAGTTACCGAAACGAAAAAGGTATCGCCACAAACGTAGAATCCGTAGCCTAATGTGAATCCTGTACATAACACTGCCAGTTTCCATTGGATCCAAAATTTAATGTCTATTCATTATTTTTTCCCATTTTTTTGTTAACAACTTATTGAGTCAATTTGTTAAATGTTGTAATGGCATTTAATTAGCAAGGGACTGGAAGGTGGAGAATATTTTTCCAATATTAAGAGCCTTAGTACTCAAGATAGAGCAAGGAGTTGAAGGAGGAAAGTTTAAAAAAGCGTGTGAACGGTCTTATGAGCAAGCTTACAGTTTCCCGGCGACTTAACCCTTTGTCTGCTATCGCAGGAGTCAAGATCTTTTGGCATTAGAAATGCGAATCACCTGAGTCTGCGGTATGTCCGGACGAGCGTAAAGTAGCTTTATATTTCATGCTGTCGGAACCGATCTTCAATTCCTTGCTCTCCCTTGAGTACTATGGCTCTTAGTATTGAAAAACATACTTCACCTTCCAGTCCCTTGCCAATTAAACGCAGTTACAACCGTCTGGTCATTATTTTGCTTTTTTTAAATATATGGATGCAGCTATATTGGTAATACATCTAAAAGGCTAAGAATTTACTTGTAACAAAACTGAAGGGATGTTTTCTTCATCTCGTCTACTGAAAAATAGAAAAAAAAAACTCTACACTTGTAAGGGTTAAATATCTCGCATGGTATTTTTCATTTTGGAGTCTCTCGCCAGAGTTATGCGAAGGTATGGTATAGCAATGCGTCATTTTTTCCTAACCTAAAAAAACAAACGAAATCTCTAACGAAAGCCTTGCGATTATTTTTATATTTTTGTGAATTATGCCTATCGTCTATTATGCCTAACGTACATTATGCCTAACGTACATTATGCCAATCGTCCATTATGCCTAGCGTATATTATTCCAATCGTCCATTATGGCTAACGTCTATTATGCCTAACGTACTTTTGTCTAACGTATTTATGCCAAACGTCGCGCACCCATATTTATTGCTCAAATAATCTCAAAAAAGAAACACAAAAAGACCCCCCTTTGCTTACGAATGTTATATTATCCTAGGGTGACCATACGTCCTGGATTCCCAGCACATGTCTTGGTTTTTCACTGACTGTCCTGGTGTCCTGTGAAGTCCAGGCAAAAGCTTGATTTGTCCTGGTTTTTCTTCTGTAAGGCTAATAACAGGCGTTCAATAAAAATAAAAGTTTTTTCAGTCATGTAGTTGAAAAACAAATAAAAAATTCTTCAACGAATTCTTAATTTTTTATTAAAAGCATAATGTTTATTCTCCAAAAACACGTCACTGAATATTGGAGAAGGGGCCCTGGTCAGCCGTACGACGCAACTTAGTCGCGATGCTCTCACAAGAGTACTGGACAGCACTGATGTCCTTCTTCCGGATCCTGGTGGTCAACTGCTTCGTATCCTTGACTCGCCAATTATTTTTATACACTAAAGCACTGAGGGAGCTGAAAAAATCCCCAATGGGACGGCACTGGAGCAAGTTAGTCGGGTTTCTTTCTTTCGGCACGTACGGTATCTTATTCTGCTCAGCGTCTTCTTGGCGTAATGGGAAGATGTCTTGTCCGACCAGAAGACGTACTTCCCAACCGTATGATGCGCCTTTAAGAACGGCAGAAGAATTTTCTCAAGACACTCCTCCTGGTACACTTGTTGATTGATGGCCAGACCGCTCGGCTTGAACCACGGTTTTGAAATCCCTCTGATACGGCAATGTACAGTTTAACATTTCTTTTAAATTTCTGCTTAACTTATATTTTACGTAGGGGTGTGTGGCCTACTTGTCGCTGGAATAGTAGCTGTCATTTCCGATTGTATACTATTCCCCCGAAAATCATTCCCCAGAAGGCCATTCCCCAGAATTCCACTCCCCAGAATATCATCCCCCAGAATATACTATTCCCCAGAAAGTCATTTCCCAGAATGTACCATTCCCCAGAATTCCATACCCCAGAATACAACATCTCCCAGAAAGTCATTCCCCAGAAAAGTTTAACTTTTTTTTTATTGATTTGATCTTTTCAAACGTACTAATCGTTGCAAGAGGCAGATCACTTGTGATGCATTTTTAAAAATCAGCGAAATTAAATGCATTTATTTCCATCAAAATAGAAATTCATAATGTATTTTGCTTTGCGTACAATGTCTTTTGCGTTGCGTGCAAGACGTCAAAACCCTACGAAAAAACTAGCCTTACATTCCAAAAAACGTCGAACAACTTGTATCAGCGTAGGACGTTTGTTGAACAAACTTTTCTGCGAGGGAGTGCAAAGTTGATGCAAAAATGGAAATCAAATGCATTTTTCTAATTTGATGCAAATTTGTTATACATTGCTAGAGTGATCTGCCCCTAGACTCGTACCCACTTCCATCGAACGACATTCTTCGATTCGGTCACATTTGAAATGATTTGCATTGTGTTGAAACCGGAAGTTAGGATGACATTATTTATTCCGAATTTAAATAAAGAATATTTCCCATATTTTCCATTTCCCAGACATTTTTTTTGAAGTGGGAAATTTTTTTGATGAAAATCAAAATATTTTTTCAGTATGTTGCCCATATTGCTCCCCTCGAAAAGTGCACTGGTAGCAGCATTAGACAATAACAATATAGGACAAATCGCAAAATTCAGTACAGGTGTGTTTTTCAGTGCCATTCAACAGAAACCATAGAAAGCGGTAGCCCCCTTTCTAGGATCTAAAAGAATGAAACAGTGTTATGTAAGTAAGGTTATGTGGCGAAACCAAAACTTTGTACATTACCTAAGTCAATGCATGATGCTGGTACGGATAAGCCTTCGAAAGCGGCGGCTCCTCGCAAAAATATCGTTGCACCAGTTCGACCAAAACACCAGCTACACCTTTTATACACGCTTACAACCACTCATTTACAAATTACTCAACCCTCAGGCCCAGGAGCAATTGGTATATCCCCCGTATACTTGCACATATGTCAGTAGCGCCATAATCGCAAATGCGATAACAGTCCCAACTAATAATATATTTAATTCAAAATGATCGCTAACATTGACGAATAATTGTTGTCGAGTATTATGTCTAACTCTGTGGTAAAAGCACCATTTGGCGTAAGGTATGAAAATACTTTCGAATGTATTTAGTGCTACCTGTTTGAGTAAACCGAGCAATCGGGTGGATCGTACATTTGCGTACGAAACATTCCCAATACAAAAGAAAGATAAATGCTCTAAAAACCCACGAAACTATTTGTCAAAATATGCATTCATTTCGATTTTAATATGGATTTAACCAAAGCTCCAAAGAAGGAATCAACATATATGTTTGAATAAACCGGGCAGACGAAAAGATCACAAGTTTGCGAGCAAGAGTTACTTGGCGTACAAATTCAAAGAACTGCTCATGTTTGAAAGAAGGATCCAAGTCCTATGTTCGAGTAAACCGGTTATACGAGAGGATAACAGGTTTGCTTGCGAGAGGCCGCCGCTCTCGACGGCACATCCTCAGCAGCTTAACACCGCATAAGTTCCTTTAATTAGGTATGCGCAAACCTTTGACCTAACCACAAATAATGAATAAAAACCATAAGTTTTCTGGGGAATGGGGCATTCTGGGGAATGACTTTCTGGAGAATGGGGCATTCTGGATAATGGTTTTCTAGGGATTGGTACATTCTGGGAAATGTCTTTCTGGGGTATGGTACATTCTGGGGAAGGGAATTCTGGGGAATGGCTTTCTGGGAAATGGCTGTCGGGGGAATGGTACAACCGTCATTTCCTAGAATGTGGGTGTTCGAGAGCAGCACGAACGACGTCTCGCGGTAGTTGTTCGTCATCCACAGGCACTGCGATTTTACGATCGCTATCTGCTCGTCTGTGTCATCGGGGGACCGAGTCTTCTTCCGACAGATGATATCCTCCATCTTGAGGGCTCGGTGAATCAAGGCCGACATCACGCAAACTCGTTTCGTCCTTGTTGTCGAACAGCTTTTTCAACGATTCCTTCTTCTTCTTCTCCGTCATTATCTTCGCCGGCGGCCGCTACTGGCCTTCCGTTCCACGCTCAGGGATGCCAGGATCTGGTAAACTGTACTCACGGGCACGTTTTCGTCTCGAAAGTGGTCTACGGTAAACTTTTTTCACGATGGGCAAGTGTTTCGTAAATCCGCACAACACGCTCGCGGAGTACTTTCTGTTTCGACGCCATCTTCGATTGAACTGACAGCACCCGAGCGAAAAGAAACATGTCTCCCATTTAAAGGGAGTCCAGAGAGCAATTCTCTTGGAGAGAAAATAATTTACGCTCTTTTCTTTAATTACAGAAAGGTATTGAAATCATTCTCATTTTTTATTGAACACCCGTTATATTTCTAATTATTGAGTTTTCGCTTTATTCACTCTGTTCCAGAGTACGACAAACAAAACATAATATGTTTATGTTTATTACCTTCACCAACAGGCCCCTTGGACCCAATGATGGTTTCTTAATCTAATACACTAATTAACTAATACACTCGAATCTCTCAATTATACCATCCGATGCCTTTTTTAATCTCTCGATAGTACCTCGTTATTTACTTTTTACATGGAAATTGAAAAGAGAAAGAGGCGTTCGTATGTACGTACCATATGAATGAGCTGTAGTCTGTTTGCAACAACTGCACTGGGTCAAGTTAGTGATTCCGGGATCCGAAAAATTTCCTTTAGTACCTACCTCTAAGAAGACACATCGAAGTTTTGGCGATTCTGCTTCTTCTAGAGTTCTCTTGGAAGTGGCAGTTTTTCGTTTTACTGAAAATCCATTTCATAAAAAGGAAAATGGCAAAACAACAATAACTGTCGTGGAATAACCTTATTGAGCGCTCTCTCGAGCTGGTAATTATGAAACCCCTTTAGGATCAATACCAGTTCCTAATCAGTCCATCTCAATCGGATCGGAAGCTATAATCGCGCTGCTTGTTAACAGTGCAGTGAATCAAACGAACGTTTCTATATACAGTCTGCTGTCTATATGTACCGCGCCAGTAAAACAATCGAAAAATAACAGTTGACCCAAACCAGTGTGGAAAATAATGCATCGTTACTTTCATTGATGCGGTATAGATCGTTTATTTAAAAATGATTGAAACTCAGCACAAAATTTGAACAATCTTCGATACAATACAGTGGTCGTTTGTCCAATCCGCCCTTGTGTTCGCGAAGTGGAACAATTTATGAAGGCGCATACTCGTAATGCGGTACTGATAGCATTTAAAACTTTGGCCATGGCGAAAAGTATGGCTATGGGAAACAACATGCAACACGTCGTTGCACATGACAATGTTAGAATCAAGATACCCGTTTAGATTGACGATGATAAGACTGGTGTGCGTCTGCACGATCTATCCCCGCGTACAACCAAAAAATTCACTATTATCACCATTCACCACTACGTAACGGTGAAAGTTTGAAACCTGGAGAAACTTTTTTCCAGGCGTATCCAATGGTGTTCGTAAGAATGCGATTTACGTAACCTATTCCTTCATATCTGAACATTCAATACGACATATAAAGAGCAAGCAAATCTCAAATAACGCCGTGCACATATGAAGGACAGATCCCTACGTACCAAGCCATGTGCGAAATCCTCTAATGAAACAACATCAAATGCGAGCAAATCCAACAACATTAACTAAATCACCAACAACCGGAGTTGCAACTCAGCCACCAACGAATGCTGGAACAACAGAATCGACACACAGCGTGTCCGATCATTGTGATGCTACTTACCAAACAACTACCAGCACCCCCGACAATAAAGTAAATGACAAAGAATACGGATACACGATTGTTACCCGTTGGTCCCACAAACGATTCAAAGCAGGTAATCGTGAAAACCCATACAACATCAAGATGACAGCATGGACCAAAACGATAAACCGAGCGGGGGTGGGCGTGGCGTAGTTGGTAAATCGATTGCCTTGTACGCAGCGCACCTGGGTTCGAGTCCCGGCCCCGCACATAGGGTTAGAAATTTTTCGAGAAATTTTCGAGATTTTTCTAACCCTAAGAGGCGAATGACCTTAATCGAAATCAAAAAAAAAACGATAAACCGAGTGAATCGGACTAAGTGATTTACATGGCTTCGCGCTTGGGCATGGCTACTTGGGACCGCTGATGTTTCTGCTTTGCTTCAATGGTGTGTATTTAGTGCTCGCCTGTTCCTGCACAGACGATCTCATAATAATTCGTATCATTTGCTCAATTCAGGATTTCCAATTTCTTCAACAACAGCATGAAACTTTCGCAAGAACTTTGCGTGTATGTGTAAATCCTAAAAAGCACGGTGATCGAATTCCCACGGAAAATTTTCTGGTAGAGCTTCCAGACCCACAGAACTTTTTTGCTGCCGAAGCTCTGCCTGCCCCAGCCAAGATCTTTGTAACTGCCGAAAACCTGTGGAGAAGGCACAGTCGATTGATAGGTAACGGGGGGAGGGAGTCCCCTTTCGACTGTCCTGGTTTTTTACTCGCCTCATATGGTCACCCTAATTATCCCCTCTTGTATATGTATAAGATAGCTGTAAAAGCTCTCTAGTTTCATTATGAATCAAATAATAATAATACTTAAAAATCCCCTAGTTTTAAGAAATTTTAAATGTAAAACAAAAAAAAAATGGCACTTTCAAACTAATTCTAACGTGCATTATCAAATAAACGAATGGAATGAAATCTACAAAATTGAATGAAAAAATAGTTACATTTTTTATGAACTAATCTAATGCTTGAGATGCGCCTTCATATATTAAATCAAGAACCAAGATGTCCTCTAATATCAGATGAGAGAAGCGAAATAGAAATTTTATCGTTAGCTTACCGTTCAGAATGTGCACCAGTGTAGAAGCCGCAACAGCGTTATTCGATACACAGGAATAGTTGCCAGAGTTGAGGGTGTTGGTGTGAGTTATCACCAGTTCCGAAAATCGGTTATCTTAAAAAGAAAAGAACAAAAAAACAAAATATGAAATTATGTATCTTTTTGGAGTGACTTATAAAAGTAAATATGTATTTACATGCAATGCAATACAATACATTTCAAACTACTGCAACAGTTATTGTTTCCTGATTTTTACATATTAAATTTCCTGGAGTATTCAGAAAAACAAACTTCTGACGCGAAAAGAAATTTTCATTGTTTTCAATACAAAAAAAATGGATATCGTTCTCGCTCATTTCTTTTACTTGTCTTAAGCGGAATCGTTAATAGTTATTAAATTAACTTGAACCCAATAAATTGAGTTTCATTTCCCAAAGACATCAAGCACGATTGGCAGCGATATTTGCCATACCAAATTGGTTTCCGTCGTGTCTTCGACAATATTATGAATAAAGCAAGTGTATAATTAGCTATCTATTCAAGATTGACTAATTATTAGCACATCAAGATTCCATACATATTAATTTAATGAAATCAAAGCTGCCGATAACCATATCGTGATCCGCAAACCCCTCCCGGGATACGGTCGGGCGGCAAACTTTTTTCACTTACCGGCCTCGGTGGACACGTTCACGCCCCGGTGGACATCGTAATTGATCATGCGATTGTTGTGATACCAGAAAATATACAGCGGCGGTTCATTGCTTTGGACGACCCGACAGGTCAGCCGAAGTGTCGATCCCGGTTTCAGATACTTTTCCGATGGTCCAAAAATTTCCGCTTTCGCTTCTGCAAATAGACACACGACACCGAAACAACCGATGAGAGAAGGGGTTTTGTTTGCTTATTATTGAATGCCGGAGATTAGTTCGGCTTATGGAGCTGATGCTGCGACTAACATACCTACGACATCCAGCTGGATGAATATCGATGTTGGCGGATGTGTTGATACCTGGCACTCGTACAGGCCAGCGTCGCGTAACTGAACATATTTGATTTGGAGCGGCCATTCCTGAAAACATATAGAAACTAATATTAGGTTGTTATTAAATGTGGTACCAGTCACGCTCGGTTCTGGGGCTAATTGCAGTCGCTATGGTTGATCGAATTTCGCGCATATTACTACCTGATATTGCTAACTGCCAAACGAGCTAGTTCGTCCAATTATAAAGTTCCACGTTGGAATAGGAACGTACACGATGTGAAAAATATATGAGTTTTTGGAAATTTAAATAAATCGTCGTTCCTATCTTCAAACTAAGATCCAATTTCCTTTGAATCGCGTTGAGCGGAGAAGTGAACATGACAGTCTTAAAATGACACTGACAAAGATCACACTTGATCAAAATATGCATGTCTGCGGGTTAGTCTGTCCCAAAAAAAATATGTTTGGAAAGTCATGGTGCTCGACCCCAAAATGAAAGATATGCATATTTGAAGTAACTTTTGTAGAACACATCAATTTTTTAAAAAATCAACTAGAGATTCCGCAAATACGATTTATAAACGTATACACGGTATACGGGTTTTGCAACTTTTTCAAAACGCAACTATGATTTAAATACATTTTTCTGTGTGCCTTACAGAACAAATGTCATTTTAAAGTGTTTATAAGAAAAGTATTTATATCATTGATAAAACCCCGTAAACATAGCGAAACAAAATATTTTTTTAGCCATTTTCGAAGAAACACAAAACAAATAGAGTTTTAGAATTGATCAATATCTCAACCGTAACCACCAAAGTAGGCATACTGGGTGTCAAATAAAAAGAAATTTCCTCCATCTTACAAGGTCTTTTAATGTTCAAAACTTCCCATCTAATTTTAAAGTAGTTATTGAGATATTCAAGCAACTATTCATGTCAAAAAAAATTTCGAATGAGCAGTGGTAACACCGAAGATGCTAAAACTAATATTTGTTTATTATGTAATGCGAATTTATGATAAGTCTTGTAATAAAACAATCAAATTGAAATCATTTCATATCTTATCGATTAAATTTGGCATAATTGAGGCTTTAGAAGGGTTATTTTTATCCCCTATTTTTGGCGTTAGTTAGCAATAACTTATTTTTATAAGTGCCATTCTTAGGGCCATCTTCGTTGAATTCTTCATATGAAGCTACTGCATTTTCACCACGATCATTATTCACGGTGTGTCCAAAACCATTATTAACAAAAAAAATGACCATAAATTTGGCATACGGAATTCGAAAGATACAGTATCCAGGCATCTTATCAGAGAATTTCAAAATGATCCATCGAGAGATTCGAGAGATATGGCGATTTGAAGTTTTATGACACGTTTTATAAGGCTACCAGCAAACACCCACGGGTTTGGTCCTAACAAAAAATGTTGTCTACTTATCGGCAACAAGGTCCCAGTTATGCCAGCGTAGCCAGAGGTAACACCAAGGACGACGAACGGGACAAAATCATAGCACAGCTACAGAATGAGTTAGTGACTCTGAAAGAAAGCAAGGCCCAAAGTTCAGTTGATGGTAAAGATCAGGAAATTAAACGGCTGAAGGAATATTGTTCCAAGCTACAGAAACAGCTTCAAGCTGCTACAGCAGATATAACGAAACTGCGGCATGCCTTCTCCGAGCTTCACCAAAAGTCGTCTATCCACCCTAGGGAGAACACTTCCACCAACGAAAACACCCCTACGGGAACAAAAGCTAAGAAGACTATTTTTTTAGACCAACCTCTGCTGCCGGAGCTCCTGCCGGCCCGTCCAACCAACCAGAACCCAGAAGGTCCAGTCGCCAAAAAGTAAAGGATACCAGAAAAAGTGGTACCGATAAATCCAGAAGCCCCAACTTCAAAACAACTCCCGATATGACCTTGCTTACAGCCGATCTTGAAGCCATCATGTCCTGGCCCCGATCCAGTTCAACAAGAGCACTCAACACGTCAGGCCAAGAACCTCTAACAACCGTTGACTACTCGGACGTCATCTCAGAGTAACACAACGCACAAAGGCTCAACCCAGCAGTCAGCAGAAATCAAAAGCAACAACATTCAATAGCCGAAACCAAACAAACAAACCTCCCGCGTCGACCCCGACCGGGGACGTTCCGGGTTCTCCCGATGCACCCCCCGGCAGCTGTTGGCGCGGGCCCGAGTTTAACTCAGGCAAGTACTCATACACAAAATATAACAGAAAACAACCGACTGCCCTCAAGTCCTTCCAGCCAATGCTTACTAGACGTCACCTTGCCGTCAACCATGCAAATACAAAAAACAAACAGCAAACGTAGTGCTATGACATCGTCCCCTGGACGCAGGGACAACAGTGACACCGATCGTCGGCTCCGCAGCCCCAGCCCCATCGCTGGCTGCTCTTGGTATCCAGTTCGGTTCCACCACAGGATCAGTGACACCAATACCAAAGAACGCAACATGTACACCTATTCCACAAGTATAATAGTGGAAGCTACCCACTCACAATCATACCGAGACATCACTAACAAAACCTGCTCTCCGTGCATCAACAAAGCCTCTCTCCCCGCGTCGCCTCCGACTCGGGAGGTACCGGAAACATCCGATGAGTCCCGACGGTTGCCGGCGCGGGAAACCCGGGGGTTTCCCGCGTAAGTTCCATCAATCCCATAGCTCGATCGTATCCATCTGCCGCACTTTACTCTCGTACAGGATCCTATGGTACATCAACCGAATCAACACCAAGCACTAGAGACTCCGGAGAAAACATCAAAACCTGTTCCCCTTGCATGAGCAAAGTCTTCCTCCCCGCGTCGCCCCCGACTCGGGAAGTACCGGAAATATCCGAAGAGTCCCCGACGGTTGCCAGCGCGGGGAACCCGGAGGTTTCCCGGGTAAGTTCCACCAACGCGTATCCACGATCATATCCGTCTGTCGCTTTCTGCTCTCCCTCAGAACCCTATTGCATCAACACAGCTGAACAAACATCAAGCATCGGAGAAAACATACAGCCTTCGGAGGGATACGAACCAAGTAAGGAGCAGCCTTTGCATACACAGGCAGTCGAAAGAGAAGGTTGCGACCTGGCATTGCAGTAGAATATTAACGGCCTGAATGGAAACCTAGGAGATTTACAAATCCACATTGCAAACAGAATATGTCTCGCCATACAAGAGACTCACATAAGAAGCACCACAGACCCGTCCCCATGGTTTGGGCACAAGTATACTTGGGACACATGTCAAGGGAACAACATCTTCCAGACGGTCGGTCTGGGGATCAGGGCGGACATCCCATCGAAAACTATACCACTCGATACAGACCTGATAGCAGCAGCTCGCAGGATCGCGTACCCTGTCGAATGTACAGTGGTATCCGTATACATCCCGAGTGGGGTTCGGGACTGGATCTCGACAAAGGAGGTAGTGATCATTTCCCTATATTGATCACTTACGCCCTATCTCAACAACACGACGTAGGCGATGGCTGTACGAACGAGCCGACTGGGAGACATACGAAGATGCAATCGAATGAGCTCTCGAATTTAACGAGACTCACACACCTGAGGCCATTGCAAAGCTTATTGTTCAAGCCGCCTCCACAAGCGTCCCCCGAACTAGCGGGACCCCCCCCCCCCGCAAAGAGCAATCCACTGATGGAACGACGAGGTTGCAGCTGTTCTGAAATCCCGAAGAAAAGCCCTCAGACTATTTCGAATAACCCCGCAAGAACATCAACTATGGGAGGAACGCGAAGCCAACTACCGAAGGCTTAGGAACCAGAGAAGAAAGGCGATTGAGGAAGCTAATGCAGCAAGTTGGGGAGAGTTCCTCGATGGCATTAATCCGAATTCCTCCACCAAGGAACTGTGGGGAAGGGTCAACGCACTTAGCGGTAAACGCCGACATACTGGATTTACTCTTGGAACGACTACTGTGGACCCTACTGAAATAGCAAACTAGATTTTCAGGAGCTATTATCCGACGAATCTCTACCGGCATCCTTTAGGAAGTGGAAAGCCGGCATAGAAGCACACCCAACGAGCTTCGGACTCGACTGTAGTGCACCGTACAATCAACCTTTTTTGGGAATGGAACTCGCCACTGTACTAAGTGCAAAACGCGGGAAATCGGCTGGACCCGACGAAGTGGGCTACCCTATGCTCAGACACCTCCCACCAAGGGCGAAAAGAGCCTTACTAGAATGCTTGAACATAGTCTGGGAAGGTGGAGACTTCCCAGAAGCTTGGCGCGAGGCACTGGTCATTCCTATTCCCAAAAAAAAAAGAAGCGGAAGAAAGGAGCCCAGCGACTTCCGCCCTATAAACTTGATTGGTTGTATAGCTAAAACGATGGAGAGACTAGTAAATCGGCGCCTTGTGACCTATCTGGAGGAGGGAAACTTCTCCATCTCGGTTCGTTTGGAGAGGTAGTTGGTCACCACGCTGATATCGCGATCCTCGACCTCGCCAAGGCCTACAATACGGTCTGGCGAGAGGGTGTACTGCGGCAATTGCATCAGTGGGGAATCAGAGGGAATATGGGCCGCTTCGTCCAGGAATTTCTCAGGAACAGAACCTTCCGAGTGTGCATCGGAGGAAACAAATCTGATACCTTCCGGGAAGCCAATGAGGTCCCGCAAGGATCCGTGTTGGCAGTCACCCTTTTTCTCGTTAGCATGAATACTCTATTCGATGCTTTACCGAAAGGAGTATTTATATTCTTATATGTTGATGATATCATTTTGGTGGTGATCGGACAAACAAAAGCTAGAACCAGGATAAAATTACAGGCTGCTGTTAACGCCGTAGGCCGGTGGGCCGAAGCAACCGGTTTCAATATTGCCCCAGAAAAATGCGCTATTGCACACTGCTGCAACTCCCACCACGTTGCTTTCGACCGACTCGTGAAACTCGCCGGTGCAAGCCTTAATACACTCAAAAATATTCTATGGCCTTGAGCTCACCTGCCGAAACTGGGAGGGTCTGGCCACCACACTAGCACCTGTCTACCATGGTGCGGTTAGATTCGCATCCAACCTGCTCCCTAGCACACCAGCGGAAGCCGCCTGCATGGAGGCAGGTATTTTACCATGTCGATGGGAGGTAGCGATCAACGTTGTGAAACGAGCACTGAGCTTCCTCGAAAAAACGACAGGGGGAGAATGTCAAATATTAGATATAGCTAAACATATCTACTCAGAATTCACTAATACCCAACTCCCTGCAATTGCCAGTATGCGCAGGGTCAGGAATCGCCCCTGGAACAAACGCTGCCCAAACCTGGACACCAAACTGACACTATCGTAAAAAAAAGATGATCTTCACAGCGCAGCGCAAGCAAAGTTTCTGTAATTGGTCAACCGCAAATACCAAAATCAACACAAAATCTTCACTGATGGATCAAAGCTAGAAGAAGAAGTTGGAATAGGGGTACAAGGTATCTGTGAAGGATTAGCTCTATGTCTGCCTCCAGAATGCTCGGTATTTTCCGCAGAAGCAGCCGCGATCGCCATTGCCATACGCAGAATATCCGAAGGTATACCAACGGTAATTTTTTCCGACTCCCTCTCTGTCATCTTGGCACTCGAGACCGGAGAATCGAAGCATCCGTACATCCAGGAAATCGAAGATACCTGTGATATTCTCACTACGATTTGCTGGGTTCCGGGCCATTGTGGAATCAAGGGCAACGAGACCGCTGACCATCTGGCCTCTATCGGTCGGCGAACGAGGTCAATGGTTACCCGAGAAGTCCCGGTAAATGATATCACCAAATCATTCAAGTAGAAAGCCTCCAACCACTTCATCGACCACTGGAGGAACCTGCGAGAAAATCAAGGGATCTCTCCAAAGATGGGAAGACAGAGAGAGCAGAATATAACAAAGGGTACTCTCGCGACTCCGTGTAGGGTACACCAGAATTATCCACGCCCACACTATCTCACGAGTAAATCCACCACTATGTTCCACATGCAACAGCAGGTTCACAGTCGAACATATACTCGTCAACTGCCCCGTCTACGAGGACCTTCGTCGGCAACACGATGTATCATCATCCATAAAGGATATACTTGGAAATGACCCGTCACGAGAGGAGAAACTACTGACATTTTTAAAAAACGCCAACTTGTTCGCAAAGATTTGATGAGAAAGGAATACCATGATCGCCTCGGGACCTGCTGCGCATTTCTAGCAATGACTTTCGACTTTAAATAGACTTCGTTAACTGTAACAAATGAAATAGACTAAGAGGTGAAATAGAATATAAGCACCCTTTGGTAGGCGAATGGCCACTTCGGTTAAAGCCTATCAATAAATAAATAAATAAATCTTTTCTCTTTAGGTTTTCGTTGGCAAAATATAAAAAATTAGAAATGTTTACGCCCTTTTAAAAAATGGCTCTTGTATCAAAATATTGCACTTGTCAGAGAAAATCATGGAGATTCATAAACCGAACACAACTTCAAAGTTTCGTTCGAATCGACGATGATCATATTTTGTGGTCGGCCGGTTTCTCATGGAATACCTCAGCTATGAAACGTCACTTTTACTGAGATCTCAGGTAAAATTTTTTTTACAGCGATCTCAGCTGTTGAGATTTTGGAAAAAAATGCGAAAAAGGCATTACTAGAAAAATAACATCATACAGGGTGTTTGGTTCATGGTTAAGAATCTCTCGGGGGTGATAGACTGTCATATTTGGAGAAAAAAATTGTTCTACACATACCATCAAATCTCAACCGTTGCAGAGTTATTGAACTTTTAGTGTAAAAAACTTATTTGTCTTAAAATACCTCTAACTTTAAAAGTGTACTTTGTATTTTGAATGTTTTAGTTCCATTCGAAAGGAAAATTTCGCATTGAGTGATGCCCTCACATATTTCAGCTAATGAGTTTAGGTAGCCTTTTCAAAGTAATTTATTGAAAATTAAACAATTTCAAACGATTTTTCGTTCATTTCTTGAAAATCCTAATAGTTAACCTCATCATTTTAATAATTCAGATTGTTAGTCTTGATGAGCTGCTTAATTTGTTCTTTGACATGATACACTTACCTTTTCTTATTTTCATGATTTTGGGTTATTCAACTTAGATATTTTTATCTCATTTTCACTAGTACCATCTCTAATTGAAAAATTACGGCGCTTATTGTACTTTTTTTCTTTTTATTCAAAAGCCAGGAAAATTTTACAGTGAAAAATGTATTAATACCTTTCAGTTAAGTAAATTTACTATTCTTTTAAAAGTAAATTAATTTAAAGTTAGTGCTATTATTAGCATTTTCGTTAATTTTCTTAAAATAGTAAATAATAAACATCATCATTATTATCATGGAAATAATGCATCTCAGCAAGTTCTACAGTTCTTTCTTTGACTCCATTCAATTATCTCTTTTGGTTTCGACGCAAAATCTTTTTTATCACATTGTTTTATATGCAAAAATAACGATTTCGAACCCACTACATTTGTGGCGAGCTCATGCTGTGTTAACTATTAAATAGCAGCAAAATGAAAGGAGATATAGACAAAGTGTCTAAAAAAAGTCATAGAGAACATTAAGGGGCATCAAATGAACAATAGTTACGATAAATTTTGTTGATAAATAATTAAAATAATTAAAAAACTCTTTAAAAAACACAAATTTTGAGTTATTTCGTTAGTAAAAAATCATTTAGTACACTTAACTAAAAGATATTTGTACATACACTGATAGGACATTTTCTCAGCTTTCCAATGAAATCTTGTAAATAACGATATAAAGCATATTTTTTAGATTAGAGCCTTTGAAGCCCTTGCAAGTCGGTTACAGGAAGAGTATAGTAATGAAATTACAAAGAAATGAGAAGAGATAGAAATATGACGTCCAAGAACAAATCATGAACCGTCCTAAATCCCAACTTTTGGATAATGGATATTGCTATAATCATACTTCATTATTTCGAGAAAATTAGCGAAAACCTCCTCAAAAACACTATCTTTTAACTACTTTACAGTTAAAAGGTAATTAAAACTAATTACTTAAAAGATATGAGAACACCATTCAATAGGAAATTTTCTCACCATTCAAATGGAACTGAAACATTTAAAATACAAAGTATACTTTTAAAATTAGAGGTATTTTAAGACAAATAAGTTTTTTGCACAAAAAGTTCAATAACTCTGTAACGGTTGAGATTTGATGGTATGTGTAGAACAATTTTTTTCTCCAAATATGGCATTCTATCACCCCCGAGAGATTCTTAACCACGAACCAAACACCCTGTATATTGATCTCATTTTGATGTGCTTATATTCTTTGCGTTTTTTAGAAAAAAAAAGTTTGTTTCTATTTCTTTGGCAAACATCAAATTGATTACTTAGAACAAAAAAGACAGCTCAATGAGTTTTCAATCGATGATCAATAACACCGGTATTTTGTTAGTAGCGTCGTTTACAGTTCTACGGTTTGGCAACACTTCAACCCATCGCTCAGTGGTTCCATTCCTTAAGAGAGGCGGTCATAAATATATTTAATGCAAATTTTTATACAAAACTGCATTTCTATAGTAAATTTGGCTCGCAGAATTCAAATTTCGCTATAAAGAATCGGTTATATGCACCTAACAGTGTAATACGGCTTTTCTTATTATATTAAGATTCAGATATTAAGATATTTGTTCCAGAATTTTTTTTAGTATCGAATAGTACAAGTTGTGCTGCGCTGGTAAAAGATAAATAGTTATTCATTGAAAGTTCTCTAAATTGTAGCTTCTGCACCTGAACGCAAATATTATGATATCGTCTTCGGTGAGCATAATATCTCGAATTTTACATAAATCGTGTATTTTTTTTCCTTTAAAATGATGGCTTTCGTGAACAAACAATGTGTTTTCCTACAATAAAAATTATCCCATAATAAAAAAAAACTCCGAGTACCAGCTATTTTAAAATGGAGAAATACTACTTGTACTTGAGAACGTAGTTGTAATACGAAGTGGAGTGAGACATTTGCCTCATACATCAAAGATTCCGTAGTGACATGTGTTTCAAAGAGAAGCGTCAAATAAATCGATATAACTCAAGTTCTAATGATTCGATCGATAAGAAATTTTGGGAAAATAACAAAGAAGCTATATAGTTTCGAGATCAGTAGTAATTATTATAGTAATATAATTTGACAGTCTGATATAAAGTTTTTCGTCTTGCATTATCCCGTTAAACATGTACAACATCTTAGATTTTCTAGGCATTCTGGGCGCAGAGATGCGCAGCTGAAGCCTAGTTTAAGTGGAAGTGGAATGTCTGACGACCATTTTGAAAAGAAGTTCGGGAAGGATATCGAGGGACAAAGTTAGTTAAAGTCATATTGAAAATTTTTAGGTTAATTTTTTCTATTACTTATGCAAATAAACCCATATTTCTGCTCTCCTTACACTCCAAAAACTGAAAATTATCATTTAATACAAAGCTAATAGTAGTGTTATCTGAAAAAAATTAAATATTAAAAATTACAGATCGACAAAAACATTTTTCTGGCGAGCAATCGATTATCGATATTATTTACATTATCGGTAAATAACGAGCCACCCTATGCATTCTTCTATATACTAAGAAAACCAGTTCAGTATTGACAAAATTAATTATGAAACTATAAAATATACATACAGAACGATGTAATCGCAAGATAAAAACACGCCTTCGCCGAAATATTTTTTTTGCATTATTGGCCTATGGGGGGACCACTGTGCATCGTTGAATCGTTCGTACTCCGCTTGAAATAAGCAATCAGTGCTCTCTCGGTTTCTTTGACGTTGTTTCTGATTTTCGACCAGTTCCTAGCTTGTGATGGAATTTTTGGAGCATTTTTGTGACGTTTAAATGATGTACATTCATTAGGTTTCCCAAGCTGCGATGCGACAATCCAGGATTTTGAATGTGGGTGAACAAAATCACTATGCAAATTGTTTGTTGATTTTTTTTAGAGCTCAGCGGGAATCTAATTGACAACTGCCCAACTAAACGGATGTAAACAATTCACTTTAAAGAACAACTGGACAATATGGGGATAATTTCGGTCAAGCATGAAAAAAAAATTAAAGTGTCGCAATAATTATCGACTCATCCTTTAAAAAAGAATTAAAATAAAATTAATAAATTAATTAAAGTCGAGAAAAAACTTTTTCTCACAGCTTCATTTTTTCTTGTCAACTAGTGTAATTGGTCCAAGAAACGTGGTAAATCATAGAGATGATGTAATATTTATTACGTTGTTTTGTTATGCATTGCAATATTTTCGAACTCCGTATAGTTCAAATAAGGACAATGTTTTCTAGTGTAAACTGTTTCACTGGACAATAAATTCGTCTTTATCATTCATAAATCTTTTTATTTGGCCCCAACCATGTGGTTTGTGGGGGCACAAGGTTAAATCTTTCAGACAAAACAATCACATGCGCAAAAAAACTGCATAAATATAAATCAAACATGCGAGTCCTCTGTCGGGATGGGATAAAGTTTGTTCAAGCAATATTACGAAGATTTTCTCTATCCACTGGTGGCAGTAAGGATTACAGAGTATGGTGACAGGAAATGACACGAAGTCGGGTGTTGATTTGCTTTGATTCGTTCGAATCGGATATTGCTGCCGTGAGCTATAATTGCACCTTGGGTGCGGAACGACCGATTGAGAGAAAAACAACACCGACTGGTGAGTATGGAAAAAACGGTCAATCGAATAAATCGACGATGATGAAAGTGGCTGGTTTGGTTGAAGCGGACCGGTTTGAGAATTGCGTTGGCGATTTTTCATCTAGAACTACACTGCCCTAGATCGCAAATCAGTCCCATAAAAATAGGAAATCCCACAGAAAACGGGACAAATATGCGCTCATGGGCAGTACTTTGAGCGCGTAAAAGCTGATAGAGTATTGCAAAGTCACAGTGAGCTATGGTAATTTACAACATGTTGCCGATCACCAGAACATCCAAATTAATTATCACATTTCCCACAGCACGATTCGAAGAACACTTCAAAGTTAATCATTTGCGAAATAAACTTTCCTCCGAGTAAACTCACCAGCTTCCGACTCGTTATCATCCACCTTCATCAAGCGAAAAGCAACGGCTGCATTTTGCACGAAATCAATTCGGGTTTGCTCCTACTGGTGATACCGCAAAGTGCTCTCACCAGAAGTTATCACCAGAGCAAGCGACAAGTTGCCATTTCGGTGTACCACGGTGTACAAACTATGAACCCGAATCACACGAGCGAGCAGGATAAACTTCGGTCCATGATGACACCGCACAATAAATTCTATCGCAAACTTTGCAGTTTCTCATTAGAAGAATGTTTGCCGGAGAATTTATCACAGATTGTGTGAGCCGAAAATTGCTTGCTTCCATCTCAAAGGTTCTACCGGTTCTGCTTACCACCCCTTGTTCCAATTTAGCTTTATGTTTAGTTTACCGGGTCGGCAAACTTTGAGTGGCCCCATCGGATCAAGCAAGAGCTTGTTTTATTATGCATATCGGAAAGCTTCGAACCGAGTACACATTGAACTCTTTGATCTGATCAAGTATAATCAACAAATCTTCAAATTGCTATATCCTTGCGTAGAATTAGGTTACTCGTTGAACTGTTGAAAACCTGAGAACGGGACGTAAATGGTCATCATCCCTCCAGGATCCGGTTACCGCACCGAGGAATATGAAATTGGTAGCAAACGTCATGGCTCTGAGATGGGTATAAAAATGGTTTTCTACAAATTTCAAGCATTCATCGTAATACGATTCTGCGGCACGTTGACAGTCGAATTTGAAAAGTTTTTTAACCCTATGAAATTGAAGAGTCTTCAATTTTTCGGCGTTCTTACGGTAATTAAGATGAACCTTTTCTTTAGTGTATCTTTTATTTGAAATCTTCCAACCGGGATGGCCCCACTCGCAGCAGCACAGGACGCGGAAACCAGCAGTGAGTTGACTGGGAGGAACTCTGATCTAAGCTGATGCATACTAAACTGACAAAAGGTAGGGTTACGGGGTGGAAATTTCAGAGTTCGGAAAAGTTTTTATGCAGTAAACTCTATCATAGCCGTGGTGGTATTGTTTAAAAGCAAATGAAAAGTTCTTTAATTTGTCCCAGGAGTTTGCTCACGGTGCTGCTGCAATTCGGTGAAAGGATTATGATGCGAAGAGCTCTGCTTTTCGATTCGATGGTATGAAAATTTCAACGGACTTTATATTTGTTGTTGTTTATCCCTTTTAACTATAGATAACATTTAGAAGGAGTTAAGAGCTGAGAGCAGCTATTATTTAATCCCGATATCCATTAGTCTTAAGTAACAAATTACATCGTGATTTACTTGATTTTGATCTAGGGGCTGTGAGAATTTTTTTGAATGTATACAATACATCATACAGAGGTGCAATTGAACCCCTCATTTTCATTTAAACAAAGATATAAATTTGAAAATGACTTACTTTTGTTATTACATTTATTATGTATATATTATGTACATTTATTATGTATGCGAAATATAGTAAGCAAATTCGGCGAAATTTACAATTTCATTCTAATATTTATGTGGGTGTATCTAGGCCCGTAACGTGCGGTTGGCCGCCGCCAAGGACCTTAACCTATGGGGTGCGCTGAAATCTATATCTGTTATATATTAAGTTATGATCACTTTTTCGTCAAAAAGGGGTTCTTTGGAATACCAATATCACTCATTAGATAATCCTTTTTCAACTATATATAAGGTCATGATTCGAGGTATAATTGCGTAAAAAATGGTATGCATGATATTTTTTAAAATTTCACAAAATTTCGTTCAAAAAATAGATTTTTAAGTACTTATATCTATTGAATAATAGAAGATTGTATTTTGATGTATTAAAGGAAATGTTCCTTTTCAAAATCTCTTAAAAACATATAAAGGATATGTTAGCAAAAAATGAAAACGGCAAAAACCATATTAAGAAATTTCATATTCATATTTCATGAATGGACCATAAGTAATATGTTGAAATTTCACGGTGGACAATATAAAAAATGTAGCTTCGTTTTCATGATAAAATTTTGCACTTTAAATAATGGGGAGGGTGGTTCTAAAATTAATAAAATTAAAAAAATATTTATTCAATGGTACGAGAAAGAGTTTCGCACTCTTCCAGAAAAAAAGTTAAATTTTACAAAACTTTTTCGAATACATTGGAGCTCTAATTTACAAGAAGTTTAGAGTGTTTATTTTTAAAAAAATGGCTTTATTTAAATAACTTTTACAGTTTTTATTTTTCATTAAGATGACTTTGGAAATACTTTGAGATATTTTGGAGGAGAACAATTTGTTTTAATATGCTGAACCTCTAGATTCTTTTTCTACAAAGTTATATTTACTATTTACTAAAAATGAACTATTTTTTGAGTAAATATTGCACCATACTCAAAAATAACGTTTTTGCTATTTTTGGTGACCTATACTAAAAGCATTTATGTGACAGCGACGGTATTTAATGATAAGTACCCTAATCGAAGATAATGATATTTCAAGCAGTTAAAATTTTATGTAAAAGTTCTGATAACTTTAAAACGAAAAAGTTTAGTAGGTGACGTATAAAAAATTATGCATTCTAAAATAATCTTCAAGTTGTCCAAAGGGTACTGTACAGGCCCGTCGAGAGGGGGGGTCAGGGGGGGCAACTACCCTGGGGCCCGGGTCTGTTTTGGGGGCCCGCATTTTTAACCGAATTAAATTTATTTTAATTTAATTGTTGAAGTTTATTGTTTCTGTTGACACTGCAAATATATTACAATCAAATACGTTCCAATGGTTTTCTGAAGTAGGTGAACGTAACCCAATCAGATTCATTCAACAGTGCAATTGAACCATTCTGGTTTCATTTATCGCAAGTCTTTTTCAAAGTGTGCAGTATGAAGTGGTATACAATTTATCATATTCCTAGCTAACTATCACTAATAAAAGTTAGATATTCTCGGAATAGGATTGATGAGTAGATGACGAAAATCAATGTATTTTGAAAATCAAGATGGCGAATTCCAGTTAAGACATCATTATAACCTAAAATATTGACGTTTTCGAAATAAGATAATCATATAATCGATATAGGTATAGTGATTTGTGATGCGAATGATATGATTATAGAAAACTTTTCTCAACCAGAAGACGCTATATTGGCCTTCAAAAGGGCATCGCTCATCTACTCATCAAACCCGCTTAAAAATACCCTCATAGTTTATACAGATATTGTTCGAAATAGCTCCAAGCTACCGTTTCTATCATCTACTCGTCAAGCCCTTTTCAAAAGTTCCCAAATTGTTAGGGTTATCGAGATTATTGTTCAATCGTAAGTCTCCATCCTGGATTTCAAAAAGGTACCAAATATCCATTTTCATCATGTACTTGTCAAGCCCGTTCCGGAAATACCCATATTGTTAGGGTTATCGATAATATTGCTCAACCAACGAATTTTAATAAGAATGTGAAGCGAACTTTTTTTACGATCTAAATCCCAAAAAACGAACTAATTTAATTTACGAACCCTTGGCTTGATTTGTAAATGGAGGTTGCAGTGTACACATTTGATGCAGAAAATATGGGAATTTAACTAGATACTTAATGTACCCATTAGTTTCCACCAAAAGTTGAAATTCTTTCTCTCACAACTCTCTGTCTCAGTCTTTTAACAGCAGATTTCGCTGTTGGATCCCAGTCATCGCATTCGGAATGTTTTCTCTCTGAATGTCAGCGCAAATGTAACAACTGATTCCAAAACCGATTTCCAATGGGTGACATACAATTTCATCTCAGTCCAGATTATCGTATGAAAGTTAGCTTCAGGGCAAAAAAGATTATGCATAAAATTGCTGCCTTCACCACAGTCTGAAATATTTGAAAATATCCAGCCGGTTAATGCACCCATTGGAAAATCATTCAATATCAGTGTTAACCTTTCGGTAGACGCACTAGTACACAGAGTGCGCGTCACTCAGGAAATCAAGCGAAAGCGTCTTTGAACACCAGCGCCTACTCGTTCAGTGAGCCATGCACGCGACTTCAGGAAGGCCAGACATAAAGGAAGGCCAGACATAAAGTGTATAACTTGTGAACGGGTGCTTATGGACAAACAATTTTACCTTTGTTTTGTAGGTGAAACCTAGTCCTATTAGAATAATTGATAGTATAATTACAATTTTTGCCGATGTGAAGTCACACGGGTTCAAAAACAGGCCAAAATTAAATCAAAATCAGTTATAAGTCTTTACACAGCATTCACAGCTATCTGGTCTCTTCGGAAAAGTTGTGTGTTTTATGATGATAAAAAATACCTTAGAACATTGTTAATACGAAAAATTAGAAATAAAAAAGTTATGAGTAAAAATAGGAAATGAAGGAGTTCACCATAGAGAACTTCTCATAACTCGATTACTATGAGTGACAGAGACAACATGTTTTCTGCAAAATTTATAAAAATACTCTCCTCTATAACTTTGTCGAAGACAGCCAAGCGCTATCTCTTTCGGTTCAAAAGTTAAATTTTCTATAGCCTACTATGATCATTTTTTTAAAAAGATAATATCACCAAAAGATGGCGCTTTTTACACACACAAACATAGTAGGATATGTGAAATCACTAATATGGACAGTTTTGACTCCAGTGAATTAAGTACCTCAAAACGCTGTTTTGAGCCACTGTGCAAAGTGGCGTTTACAGAATTTTGACAACCTGCTTGGTTACTGAGATATAGCGAGAAACGTGCTGAGAAATTTTTCATTTTTTACTTCAATTGACTGTGTCTAGGGATTGGCTCAAATTATCTTGATGTAAAAGATGTTTTTATATGTAAACTATCTGAGAAACACAATGGCATACTCATTTTCAAAACAAAAATGCACGAATTGTGAGAAAAATGCAAGTTAAGTTTTAAACTGGAAATGTAGCATATTTGGCAACACTGTAACCAAAAATAACTATTTTTTCTAAATTCCCTCACTCATTTCCTTCAAAATGCATCTCATCGATTGTTTATAGACCAAATGAAGCCAAAGATATGAATAAAAGTTAATAATTGCTGATTTTTTTCTATGGAAAATTTTCCATGCACGATTATGACACCCTACAAATTTTGTCATCAATACACGCCTATGGCACGTGTAAGTGTGACTTTTGTTCACATTTATAGTGAAAACTCGCAACATAGTCAACCGATCTTCGTAATATTTGAGAGATTAATACAGAATAGATAGAAGCATCAATTGCCTTCTTTGAATTGTTTGTGCAATTTCTAAGTTTCAAGATATTCAATCTCAAACTTTAAAAATCGTTTTTCTCGAAATGTGCTAAATGGCGCTTGTCATAAGATAGCACAACAGCGACGAGCTAGCATAGAAACAAGATTCAGTTTGCTCCTGAAACCGAACATATGCGAACATGAATGCGTTGTACCGAAAAGCAAAGGACGAGGGAAACAAACCAAACATTCGATTCATCGCGGCGGGCATGAATTGAATTTTGTTTCTCTTTCAAGCTCACGAAGGGATGTCAATTTTTCTAAGCTCTGATTCTGGGCAGCATTATTGTGCGTCAAGGGAGCATGAACAATGCCGATATGGACTGTATGGCAATGCCACAAAAAAGGTCGCAAGTCATTCTAATGGCCAGACACAAATATTCCTTTATTAATTTTTATTTTTTCCATCTATTACATGTTTAAAATACTGACGACTCTGTTAAGCTAACGCGTTGAATCGTGTCAAATAAACAATTTTCATAACAAATAGTTTAATTGAAACGGTTGCATCCGTATAGTTTCTTTAATCGATATTGAAATAAGAAGTCATATATGGTAGGGCCCGTCAGTACTTCAAACCCCGGGGCCCGGCGCGGCTCTCGACGGCGCTGGACTACTGTACTGGTAATGTAAAATGAAAACTACAAAAATTATCGATATAAAACAGTTTTTTTAAGGCACACCCTAAAGCTTACATTTGGATTTGTCGTGCAATGAGAAGTATAAAAGATGGAACTTGTGTGTCTTCAGCATTTCTTTCTAAAATCTGTTGTTCTACAACTCCATCGAAGGCAGTCAAACTCTATCCCGAACCGCTACAAAATTCGTTTTCAAATCTTGCCTTAAATTAGAACCACCCTAGCTTCTGTTCAAACGAAAAGAAGGGCCTTGTAAAGCACAATAACTTTCCTAAACATATTCTAAGGCTAAGTTATTTCAATACGACGAATTTCGCGCTAAAACGTATTCAGAGTTGGCAGCACCCTCTCAGATTTTAAAGAAACTTTCTTGTAGAAGATTTGTATCTTCAGCAAAGTATCTTGGATGGAAATAATGATTATTTTAATTCTGTGTCTCATCACTACTATTTGGCAAACTGCTGAAAGCACAAGATACAGCAGGTATTTGAATAAAACTACTTTATAAATTTATTTATAAATTTATTCTCAATCCGAAATTTGAATTCAAAGACAAGAAAATATTTACATTTTCTTAGACTTCTCAAAAATATTCAAGCAAACTAAGAACTATTTCACGTGAATTTTCCTTATTTCATATGTCTGTGGAAAGAAGGCACTAGTTTGCCCAAGTTTTTCTCTTCGTAGTTATAACAATCGAGGTCTGGACTATTAACAATTGAAATTTCAGATGCCGCTATCGTGCGTTAATAAAATCGTATTCAGAGTTGGCAGCACCCTCTCAGATTTTAATGAAACTTTCTGTACATGAAGACTTTGTCACAAAAAGTCACTTTGTTATCCTTTTTAGATTGATGTTTTCGGTGATTAATGTAATCACCAATCATCAATCCAAAAACGATCCCTAGCAACAATTGTGGTTTTATGGTACTCTAGAAGACCTTCTTAAAACTTAGAATGTGCTTGTAGTGTACTATAAAACTAGAATTGCTACTTGGGGATAGCATTTATCAACGGTGACCGAAAACAAAAAAACAAAAATCCACTTTGCATACTTTGTTTTTTTTTTCCAAAAATTATTTAGACTGTCTTTTGAAAAGGGTGAAACTTTTTTTTACCAATTTTTTCAAATGACTATAGTCTAAAACTGACAAATCCTACAAAAAAATATTGTGGGAGTGATTTTCACAAAATTAGTCAAATTATAAAAAAATATTGAAAAAATTCCTCATCGACTCCTACTCTGAAAAAAATCGATTTTAAAAATTTAAGGCGATTTATAAAAAAACCCATCTTTGATTTGGATGAAATTTTGTTCCAAGATAGGTAATTATGTTCCTTACCTACCGTCAAAAATTCAAGGGGCGTTGAAAAAAGCTGCTTGAAAAAAAACCTGTCCAAACTGTTTGTTTTTCAGTGCATTTTTAGTTAAAACTAAACCAATGAAAGTCATATTCATCTCAGAATCCAATAAAACTCAGTATGTTAGAAGATAATGTCTAATTTAGCAACTAAGTATATTTTAATTAATCAAGAATTGAATCCCATTGAAAAGAGTTTATATCATTAAACAAATATTCCATTATTACTTCTCTATTTTCTTGTTTAGTTTTGAGGAAGGATCACGTGACAAACCCATTAACGTACATCCAAGAACGCACGCGAATATGTAAATGGCCACACGGTTACAAAATCAAGTTTTGTGCACTCGAAGTAGTCCATGTGCGATCACACGCGACAAACACGTTAATATACGAACGCTTAAGCCCTTCTCGATCAACCACACACACACCTATATCCGCGATCGCGCAAACTTGATAACACCCAGGTAATAATACAAACGTTTGAGCACTTTCGAAGTTTCAAACGCGGTCTCAAACGCAAACCCACAAACGTCCGTGTTCGCGCGATCATGAATCGGCCACGTCCGGAAATTATTTCCCTCCGTCCAACAGTGGCGGATTTTCCTAAAATCCTGGCCAAAAGTCGAAAATGTTTTTCATTGACCTACAAACGGTTTTTTGGAGCGCTGATTACGATTTTGATGTCAGATTTTCAAAATTCAAAATGGCGGATACAAAATTGCCGACATTTTCATCTAAATATAAGTAAATTCATTAAATAAATAAGTCACAAGTGAAGGTTTAATGGTTCCAAAGTATGCCAATAATGTTTATAATGTATCGAATTTTAAATGGTGTGTAATTAAATGATGGAATTTGTTGATTTCCACGCATTGAGATGTTTGGGTGTCTAGAAGTTGTAGCTATTATGAGAATTGATGTTATTAGTCATTTCAAATTATGTATTTTGAAATATTATACAACATATCGATTCTCCTATAATTCAAGTGTGACGCTGAAAAGTATTTCACTATTGAGACATTCAGTTGGCAACGAAAGAATTAAAGGTGAATGGTGTAATTTTATGATTCTTTCTATTTTATTATATAGTATCCTACTTTCTCCGTCGCACAGTAGGGCAGAATGCTGGAGGATTTGTATCTTCAGCAAAGTATCTTGAATGGAAATAATGATTATTTTAATTCTGTGTCTCATCACTACTATTTGGCAAACTGCTGAAAGCACAAGATACAGCAGGTATTTGAATAAAACTACTTTATAAATTTCTTTATAAATTTATTCTCAATCCAAAATTTGAATTCAAAGACAAGAAAATATTTACATTTTTTTAGACTTTTCAAAAATATTCAAGCAAACTAAGAACTATTTCACGTGAATTTCCTTATTTCATATGTCTGTAGGAAGAAGGCAATAGTTTGCCCAACTTTTTTCTCTTCGTAGTTATAACAATCGAGGTCTGGACTATTAACAATTGAAATTTCAGATGCCGCTATCGCGCCGTAACAAAATGTTTGAAGGACATTTTTTTCAAATATCTTTGATGAAAACATCCCTTTAAATATAATGATTACATTTATCATTCTTTAGAACCAGTTTTATTAAACATTTTTGATGATTTAGGAATAAAACTTTTTTTTCCAAAAAAAAATTCATAAAAAATGTTAAAATTGATTTCTTTGAATACTTTTTGAAATTTTGAAATTTCATGTAGCGCCATCTGCATAGGTTATAGAGTATAAGTGTCTATGGTACATATGGTCGGTGTTATGTCAGACAGGACTAAGTGACATTGTATTGATTTAGATAAAAAATTAGTTTGAAGTTTCAATCGCAGCACTTGAAATTAATTTTCGCCATAGCTCTTGCCTATTGTAACATATTCCAAATCTGGTAAAAGTCGAATTTGGCTGAAGAAATTCTTTATCCAGTGCTATCATTATCTAATTTTTTAGAGTTTTGTGACTTAGTTCGGTCTGACTTAACACCGACCATATTTTAAAAACATGAAAACAAACAACTTCACCTTCTAGAACAAAAACGAAGTTATCAAAAATAATTCTCATTTACATCTAAGATACTTTGCTGAAGACACTAATCCTCTAGGAAGCAAACGCGGGGCACTAGAGGTTTTGAGTGTCGTAAGTAGCATTCAACCCCACTGTGCGTCGCCTTCAAACACCTAGCGTCGACTGATTTCATGAACTGCGGCAGGAATTTATATGAAATGAGATTCGGTCAGTTCTCTTGGAAATCTTATATTACAAATTTCCAACCGTCGGAAATAAATATAAAGAAATAAATATTAAAATAAATTCTTCGTATTGTTGCATGATAGAGGCGGGTTGAATTTCCTAATAAATCGTCTACTCAGTAAACTTTTCTAGACATACAGTCTTCCGGAACAACCTACCGTCCGTCGCCTTCAAATACCTACTGTCAACTGATTTCAAAAAAAAAAAGCCCGAAAAAATACTCTGTCCGTCACCTTCAGACACTTGATTTAGATATATTAAAGACAATTCTTCAACGAACGTTTATTTAAAATTTTGCGAAATAGTGTTCTGCTGGTTCTCCACATTGAAGGCTTTGTCCGAAATAGTCTGAAAATTTTTTAACTTAACTTTCCCGCGACATATTCGCTGACATGGCTGCTAGCATAGACAAAAGCCGCAAAACTGAGACTCCAAGTTGCAGTGCTGGGTGTACCCTAGCAAGCATAAATACGTCAGGCATAATTTATCTCGTTGATACCCATATTTCGACGGCAATGGCATCGCGTGACAAGAGCGTGAATGTTTGCACTTTTTTGATCTGGTACGCTGGAGGGTGGCCAGAATCGAAACTAGAAGAATCATTTTCCCAAGTAAAAAAAGTAAACCACACGCTTACCATTGGAAAACTCGTTTGGATTTAGATGCAGAAAATGCACATGCTATGACTAGTGCTTACATACACTCATGTTGCAATTGTTCAAGAAGAACAGCGAACAGCTCATGAAATGAAGAAAAACTACTTTTATTCATATTCATTTAACGAGTATACAAATATTGCTGCTTCGACAATGCTTCGTTTATTTGTGTTATATACATTAACTGGCATTATAAGACCTCAACATTTCCATCTATATTATTCAGCTCGATGATTTTATATTTATTGTCAAATCTAAAACTATGCAAACTGTCTGATGTGAGTGAGAGATTAGTAGTCCAATAGAGCATGCAACTAGCCTCTTAGTGACTTACTCTTAAATGCAGTTTTTTTTTTCAAACTATTGATATAAGAATTTTTCCTCACAATAAATGACTATCTGGCTGTATGGAGCGACAACTTGAAGAATGCATATGTAGTTTGTTACACTGACGCTTCTTTGTTGGAGGGCCCAGCCGGTGCTGGAGTCTATTGTCATGTACAGTATTCCAAGCAGAAATCTGCGATTCGCTGTGAAAGAATTTATTTTTGATCTGACAATCAGAGTGCCCTAAAAGCACTCAGTTCGACAGATTTGAGATTAGTAATTAATAATCGAATGTCGAAATCAAATCGAAGAACTCAGTATTTCAAATGGTATCTATCTTTTATGGGTACCCGGTCATTCTGTTATTACTTAAAATGAATGGGCGATCGAATTGGTTAGAGCGGGTGTTGCGATTGACTTCGTTTTCTCAGTACCAGTAAATGAGAGATAAATCTCCAGGATATGCCATTGTTCCTAACCTAGTGTGGTAAAGAACTATAGGCTTCATCAGTAGGGTTCATTATTCTTTCGAGAGTGAAGAATCCAGCCAGTTTATTGTATTGTGTTATGATTGTATTGTGCTGCCATTTTCCTTATCTCTACCTTTTTCGCCTTTCTTTCCCTTCCCATCAGGAAAGTGATGAGACAACATGGCAAGGCACAAATCTCCGAATAATATGAGGAACGTGCCAATCTAGCCACTATATTCTGATTCCTAATCCCTGAAATCGGCTCAGTCATCTAGGAGAAAATTGTATTTATCATCGTTTGACACACACTTCGATACAGATTTCACGATCTTCGCGAAGTGATTCATTTGGCACATGCCACTCGGCCTATCACGCCTCTATTAGACAGTTGCGTTCAGATGTGATTGCCTAGCATTTCTATGTATGAGAAAGATAGAAATCATAGTAGTAAAAGAGAATAATGTTTGCGTTTGCTGTCTGATAATATATGCAAAGCTCCGAACCCAAGCTACAGTCTCAATCCATCCGGCGAAGCCAGTCAACTGAAGTGAGCCACACTATTGATCAACGATGATTACGGCATCAGTGGGATTTTTTTTTCCTAAATTCGGCCATGTGCATCAGCTTCCCTCAACAGGGAAAGTAATTCTACTAAAAGCTTTGGGCTTTCCCAAATGAATCCCGCAACGCCGAATCATCACAACTATCATTTTGTCGTGAAAATTCAACGGATTTTCGCTTTCCCCGCCGGTGTTTGCACCGAATTCCCACGACTTCGGCCATGGTGGCACCGTACCTCGCAATCTTTTATCTTGAGAAACAATTAACACGAAGCTTTTCCGCGTCATGAGCGCGCGCCGCGTTCCGTTTGTTATTATCTTAATCCGTCCCGATAAAAGCCATCGTTCGGGTAGCATTAACCCACTCTAGGTGTAATGAAGAAAGGCAGGGGGTTTGGCGGGGAACAAAATGAACCGGTGAGCGGTGTGTATTTACACACCATCGCAACATAGAGCACGTAGTGAAGCTACAATCTGTGGATCCGCGATGAGCTACCATTCCAATTCTATATCTAACTCTCTTGTTGGCAGAGTACTTCTATGACGCACAAAGTCAAGCTCTAAAAGCTGGTCAAAATCGAAAGAATTATATTTATAACCATCATAAATAGATTAGGAAACTTTTATAACATTTAGGTGCGAGGGAAATGTTCATAAGAAAAGTAAAAATGAAATTTGCTTCTTGACAATTGTTGAATCTTCGAAAGTTATCCAAGCTAATTAATATTTTTTTACCACTTCTACATAGCGAACAAAGCTTAAAGTGCTATTTACTTTTTGACCAAATATTTCGTTCAATTACTCCATTGTGCAGTGATGTGATTGTGCAAACTTCCAGCGAAACGACAGATGAAAGCTGTTTGCAACACACGCTTCACCGACCATGTTTTCCAGTTAGCGTACACCACCTCAATGTAGCCTTGGAACGGTAGACACTAATTAGAAAACCTCTTCTGATTGAATTTCTTTGTGCGATATGAAGAAAGGTTTTCATGGTTGCTAGTGGGTTATCGCTTTGCAAATGATTATCTATTTGAGCATGCCATATAATGTCTTATAATTGCAACATAGTAAAATTCGCTGGGGTGTTTTGGCCACCAGGTGAACCATGGAACCGCCACAAAACATGATTCAAAGATGGTCTCTGCTTGATAATCAACACTCGTGCTTGGAGTGTTAGTTTAGTGTAACGATAGGGGTCCTGCATAAATTAAAACAATTTGTGATATACCTGACCTGTCCATGCGATATGGTAACTATTAGAGATATTGCTTCTGTACTGTACCTATAATATGAAGTTAGACTTTATTTCTGAGAATATAAATATTTATATGAAATCTTCAATGGTAAGATAAATTAAATGGTGAAATTTTAAATGGATGATATCCAGTGCTGTTTCCATTTGTGGTATAGTACTTGTTGCTAGTCATGTAAATAGTTAGAATGTTAAGCGTGAGTCTTATGTTACACCATGTTTTCCCAGATCGAAACAATCGAGTATTTTTATTGCCCGAATCGAAGCAAAAGCTATCCAAAAATATAACACAACAAATTCAACAAAAAAAGAATATCCTCGTATAACCCATGTCGCTAATTGTCATCGGAATCTACAAAGAGAATGCTTTCAGCTTCCATTTGAATTTAGTCGACGATACGACCTATGACAGATATCGCGGAGCATACTATAAATGACTGGATTTATTTTCAAAACATTCACTTTCCTAACCCAGAAGATAGACAAATCTGCCTTGGCGTTCACGTGTCACATTGATGGCCCTAAACAGGGCCAACATATTGGTGGTTCGCTAGATAGCAGAAATTATTTCGAGCTGGCGTATTTCGTAAACTTCGAATCGGTTTAGCTCATTATCTCTGCCTCTCAATTTAGTAACGAAGGGTATCCAACTAGTATGACTTTAGGTTTATCCTAAGCGCGGGGTTAAAAAACCCAGGGCCCTGACCCTAGCCCAGTGTGCTCATGCGTGAAAACGGTTCGGGGGTGTTTTGAAATACAAATTAGAATACACTCAGGGTTTTGTTTACGCGGGGGATACATGCCGCGTAAATGAAAACCGCGTAAATGAAAACCACGTAAATTTCAAAATCCGCGTAAATTTCAAAATCCGCGTAAATGAAAATCGCGTAAATTTCAATATGCGCGTAAATGAAGACCTCTTAAATTTAAGAATCCGCGTGAAAGGGAACCTCGTTGATGGATACCGCGTAAATTTCAAAAACCGCGTAAATGAAAAACGCGTAAAAAATACCGCGCAAAAAAAAACCGCGTAAAAAAAAAACTTTAGTGTATTGGAAAATTTGGGCCAATTGCCGAGAGCCGTGTGGAACAAGTTCTTTAAATCCGCAACTCTCCCGCCAAATCCGGGAAGTTTGGTCACTTTATCTTAAATGTAATTCATATGAATTGCGACGCTCCTTTATGTGCATTTCGAGAGACGTAGTTTCAAGGTTGCTAATAGAATGACCGTTTGGTGAATTACATCGGTTCTACATTTTCAATTTAATGTCTTCACTATCGAATTCATCCCTGTCCCAAGAGAACACACGCTGGCGAAAAAAATGGCTCTACAGAACAGTCTCAATTAGCTACCATTCTAGCCCATTAGCTAGTGCTCGAGCGCTCAAGCCTGCATTTTGTTACCTATTCAAGAACGAATTTGGAATCCCTTGTCGCCAGCCAGCTCCCATCCCAGCCCATCCCAGCCCAGCCCAGCCCAGCCCAGCCGCCACCAGGGGCTGGCAGAAACAAGTTCATAATTATTACCTCAGAATCCTCGGAGCGGATAATGTTGAAGCGCTCATCGCTGCTGTACGTTGTCACCCCGATCGTCAGCAGATGGTAGTCTTTCCTCCGGATCCAGGACACCTGCGGGAAGAAGGGGAAAGCGAAAAAGAGACATTCCAAGAGTTAGGCAAATGGAGATTACAGTACTTGTGGGGTTTTTCAACAGCGTTTTCATGTATGTATGCACAGCTGTCACCTTGCGAGGGTGTCGGAGTGGAAATTGTTTGACGTTTTGCGTTGAACGGATGTTAAGTGGTTCATGGTTCGTGTTGTCTAGCTCTGTTGACGAGCTGTTTTGTTCGACAAAGTAGGTGCGAAATGTGAAAGAGTGGAATGAAAGTGTGCTTGAAATGCGTAATGTATTCCGCGACTGGGATGAAGGTGGCAGGTTGATGTATGTGGTAGGGTAGGGTGTATGACACTTTCAGCTGATAGTTGTTTGCGTACTATTAAATCGAAGAAACTAAAAAAGATAACATACTTTGTAACTTTCGGACACAACACAGTTGAACGAGCATATTGGCCATTTTTGGCCAAAGTTTGTCATAAGTGGTGCATAATTCTCTCAACGTGAAGGATAACAATAGTAATGTGATGGTGATAATGATAGTGTAATCTAATCCATTTGTTTCCAATATTTTTTTTTTTCATAAACAAGTATTTATTCCCTATAAGTCGTTCTCAGATAGTGTTCCTGTTTAAAATAGAGTAATTGAACAAAAAAATTGAAATTAAGGCACGTAGAAATGTCTACGCCCTTTTAAAAAATTGCGCTTGAGTCAAAATAATCTTATTGACTGTGGAAAAGGTTTAGGCTTCCATGCCGGTGAAATGTGTAAAGTTTCACGATTTTAAAGATTTTCGGAGGGACTTTCGTGGAATTCCTCAGCTGTTTTCTTTCAAAGTGCTTGAAAGTATTGCTGTAGTCATTTTAACAAAAAATCTAAACTACAAAAGTTATATATAAATAAAACCATCCTTAGAAAACACCAATGGACATAGAGCTCAAATGTCTTCGACAAATAATAATCATATTTTTTAATATTTGATTTTCTTTAGGGGGTTACACCACTGTAGAAGACGAAATGAGCATTAACCGGTAACTTTTCTTGAAGCAATGAAGATGTAATTTAAAATCTTGAAAATGGGATTTATAATAGGTACTAGTTTTGAACTACAAAAATCCAAGTAATTTTGTTACAAGATGGCGGTTGTACTGCATTTTTCCGTTGACGAGTAAAAGTCCACGGCAGGAAAGCTGTCACCCGCAATTTTTAACCTAGAGCTTAAAACTAAAGTTTTTTCGATTAAATATTTAGCAATAGGAAGTCAGTCTATCTCCTGATCACAAACAAAGCAAAGGCCAAAAACCACTACGCTATAGACACCAGCGAAGCAAACCAGCGCTTTGTTCTATCTCCAGTGCACAAACAGTATTGTATCATCGCCCCCAGCTGCGCAGTGAAATGAGTCTGCCAAAGCAAAACAAAAGTGCCCGTGCTACGGGATAACACAATTTCGATCGACTCTGAGAAAACTCGTGTTAGACCCACAGTGGAGGTGGAACAACTAGAACAAGTTAATATGGAGCTTAATCTAGTGGGAGTTATGTACATTCAGCTACACCACGTCAAAAACTGTGTTTTGATTACGTTTGGAATTTTAGCACAGGCAGAAAACTTCATTGCAAAGAACAACATGCAACACGAGGTCGAATTTAATAACATCAGAATCAAGATCCACCTACATATGGAAAATGACATGTTAGATGTTCGTATCCACGATCTGGCACCGTGCACTAAGGAAGATTACATCAACGAATTTTGTCGCGATACAGAGAAGTGGACTCTATTACGAGTGACACTTGGTGAAATGTTGTCACCATTTCCAACGGCGTTGGTGTTGTGAGGATGCGAGTGACTTAATAAATACTTTTTTACATGACTATCGAATGCAAACCACAAAAGGATGGCGTAACCTATAAGCAAACAACGCTGATCACATATCCCGGGTAGACCCATACATGCCAATTCTGTAACCAGACAGTCCACTACGTAAAAACATACGACGAAGCAACTAGGCAAAATTCATCTACTACAGCCAACTCTAACAAGTAGCTACCGACACTTGCAGATAAACCAAAAACAACGAACCAATTAACCAATAATGAAATAATGAAAGACAAGGACCACGACAACCGCTCCCAAACCAACTACTAGAATTACCAATAAAGAAGCAGTGACCGATGAAAAAGGATTTACAGCAGCGACCCAGAACAAGAAACAAAAAACAACCCCTGACCGAAGACAGCAAGAAAGCGGTACCGATGATGACATGGACGTCGCGAAAATGCGCTCTTTTTAGTAAAAGAACGCTGAATATGTCATAAAAATCGACACAAAATTGATGATTACAACTTCAAAATCATCAAATATCTTTTTCTTTTTTATTTTGACTATGTTAGTCACATTTTTCTTTTACGGTCGGTTCCCACGGTAAAGATGGACAAGTCTGTCTATGCCAAGAGACATGCTGGTGATCTCTAGTGATTCGTAGTTATACTGCCTAAGCTCGACCCTCATCAGCAGAAGACAAAGGTTAAGCCCGTAAGGTATTAATGAGTAATGACCATGCCACTTCTAGTTTTCCGATCTGTATACTTCACATCCTTGCTCTCACTTGAGTACTATCCCGATCAGAAGAGCATAATAAAACAATAATACTATTATAAGTATGATTGATATTTTTAACAACTGGAGTTATATTTAGATAACGGAATGGAAAATAGATTGCGGACAGTTTTCTTTACTATCAGTATTATAACATAATCCATTATGAAACGATCAATTTATGAATTGATCGTTTGTTACTAGGTCACTGTCATTAGATGATTATATCTAATACAGTTCTCTTACAGAGGACGTTTCTAAGTTTGGAAAAAAATTATATCTCATTTAGTTTTAACTTTGATAAAATCATATCAAACTTTGTTACAATTTTGTTATCGTTAGCCATTTTTTGTTTTATTTTATGTTATTTTAACAACTAACCAGCCGGATTTATAACAGGTTCTGTTTCAAAATATGTTTGAAATAAATAACTTCAGGTGTTATAAATCAGTTATGCCCTTCTGATCGGAAATTCCTTACCCAGTAATCTCTAGCTAATTGAATGTCGTTAAAATTGTTCAATTGTTTTAATTGTTCGAGTTACGTTTCGGGCCAGCTCAATAATGAGGTTTCGAGAAAAACGCCGGTAGGTTTCAGTACACTCGAGGTATACATAAGAGACGTTGCGGAAGAATTGAGCAATCGAACATTTGTCAATTTTTACTCCTGCGATTTTTCGGTATACCTATCATTCTCAAGGGTCATGAAAAAAATCGATTTTTTTTAAATTCTACACTGGTGCAACCCCTTAATTCTCTGAAAGACTACGAAACTTGAACTCAAATCATGAAACCGTTAATATTCAGATTTTAATAAATTAAATCCACCCTACCCGATCAGAATGAAATAACAAGAATATAACAGAACACAATTTTTGTAACATATTGTGTTATAAATTAGGTCTCGTTAGTAGTTAAAATAACAGAAATTTTTAACAAGTAACAATGCGGGATATAGTTTTGAAAAATGTGTTTCTGATCGAGTACCCACCATTTAAAATAATACAAAAGCAAATCTTTTAATATAGCAATTTTAGTGATTAATTCTCCTTGAAATAATTATGGAGAATTAATACCTCAAAAATAGTAAGAGACTTGGTGTCTTCAGCGAAGTTATTGTTAATGTGATTTTAAACAACTTTGTTAAAAGATATGAAGGCTACATGAATGTAGCATATCGAAATAGGATATAAAACGATATATAGAAAATTTTCAGAAAGCCATTTATTTTCGATATAATTTTATATTGTTAGCTTCAGAGACTTACTTACTTTGACTAGAATGTGAATTTTATTGTTTCTAAACAGCAGCCGAGTTGTCAAATACAGTAATATCAGAATAGTTTGTATTAAAAGTTTTCTTTCACATATAGTCTAATATATTTCGCAACTCTGAAAATTGAGAGTATTCATGTCTTCAACAAAGTTGTTTGAAATAGCATTTTCGAAAAGTTTGTTGAAGATATTAGGTCTCGAGCTAAATTTACTTGGACAGTAAATTTTCTATAACTACATCTAGAAGTATAATCCATTAAAATTGTTTTATCAAAGATGCACTAACATTGTAAAATTCTTCAATGATCCAAAACATTCACAATATGCTTGAAACAATAGGTTCTTAATGTAGTGATCAGACAATATACTTCCATAATTATTTTGTACAATACCTATTTGAATTACTCAACAATAATTAAAATTGTTTCAATCCATTCAATTCTAATTTAGGGTGGGGGAATTGTAGTATGACCCCCAAAACCACCCCTGGCTACGCCATTGCCTCTGAAGATGCAAACTTTGTAGGTCCTGTACGTTTCGAGAGGGAAATGGAAGCTTCAAGGGTTGCTGGTTCGAACCGTGCCCCTGGGGTGGGGGGAGCGTTAATTTTTTCACTTTATTGCTTTCGTTTAGCTCACAACTTTGATTTGTTTTCGGGAAAATGTACTTTTGCATATAAAATATTTAAAATAATCCATAAAGAATTGTAAAACGATCCATAAAAAAGTTGTCAATGTTCCATAAAACAAAACTGAAAATCCATAAAACTGTGTGAATGATCCATAAAAAAGGGTGATTTGATCCATAGATTATGTAAAATTGAACCATAAAATGGTCTCAAAAGAGCACTAAAATAGTAATAAAAGAGCAATTAAAATGAACCAATGCCCCATAAAAATATTGGAAATGTTCCATAAAATGATACATTTTGCGCCATAAATTAACTGACATTGATCCATAGAATATTAACAATGTACATTAAAACACGTCGATATGTTCCATAATATCGACAAAAATGTTCCACGGTATTACAAAATGGAGCAATAAAATGTCAGAAAAAGTTCCATAAATTTGATGAAAATGTTTGCTAAATAATTTTTCTTGGTCCATAGAAGATGTAAAAATGAACATTAGAAATGATTCATATATCGAACGTTAAATTATGGTTCATGGATATTTACAAAACGATCCATAAGAAAAGAAAATGTAAAACGACCCATTAATATGTGCTTATGCATTAGAAAAAATAAATTTAATGAATTCATGCGAAATTTTATGGTAAACTTAAAAAATAAGTTGTGCTTAATAATTCTCATAACAGTGACAGTGTTTTAACAAGTGAGCTTATACTGGGAGCTAGTGTGATGCGGCTTGGCCGCATATCCGAGGCCAAGGATCCGAAGCGGCGCAAAGCCGCTGAGGATCCGTTGGACGAGGCATTGATTAACCCGTAGCTGGAATTGCAGGCAAACCTGAGGTCCTCTCGTTTGCCCGGTTTACTTAAACATAGGGGCTATAGCTAGTTAAAAGCCGACTGAGCGGCAGCGAAGTCGGACAGTGCACAAGAAAGCGATGTGGCGTAGCCACATTAGTCAGTGTTCGTGTATAAAGTGTCCGTTTTCGCTTCAGATAGTTATTCAGATAGTATTTGCGACTCATGCCAGCCTGTATAGGTGGTCTAATAACACTCAGCGCTCTAATATCATAAATACCCTGACGTTTAAAGAGTTGCCATAATGATTTCAGGTTAGCTAAGGTCAGTTAGCTGACTAGTTAGGTACGGAAGCTGAAGTTTAACTATAATGTATGCATTGTTTGTTGTAGTTTGACATTACAACCAAATGTAATAAACTTTATTATTAGTTCGAATAGCAAAAATTTCGCATGAATTCATTAAATTTAATTTTTCTGATGCATAAGCACATATTAATGGATCGTTTAACATTTTATTTTCTTATGGATCGTTTTGTAAATATCCATGAACCATAATTTAACGTTCGATATATGAATCATTTCTAATGTTCATTTTTACATCTTCTATGGACCAAGAAAAATTATTTAGCAAACATTTTCATCAAATTTATGGAACTTTTTCTGACATTTTATTGCTCCATTTTGTAATACCGTGGAACACTTTTGTCGATATTATGGAACATATCGACGTGTTTTAATGTACATTGTTAATATTCTATGGATCAATGTCAGTTAATTTATGGCGCAAAATGTATCGTTTTATGGAACATTTCCAATATTTTTATGGGGCATTGGTTCATTTTAATTGCTCTTTTATTACTATTTTAGTGCTCTTTTGCGATTATTTTATGGTTCAATTTTACATAATCTATGGATCAAATCACCCTTTTTTATGGATCATTCACACTTTTTTATGGATTTTCAGTTTTGTTTTATGGAACATGGACAACTTTTTTATGGATCGTTTTTCAATTTTTTATGGATCATTTTTGTTGTTTTGGCGGCGCAAACTTAGGGCTGCCTTTGTTTTCCCCTTTGGATACCACCGAAAATGTCTTAAATGAGGTAATTGAAATTATCTTTTAAATTTTATTGAAAATTAATAAAGTTCAGATTACAGTGGAGACCCGATTTTATCTACCCCCGATTTTATCTACCCCCGATTTCATCAGCTTCATGTGAAAATTGATAGTTGGTAGTTTGATGGACTCTAGCAGATGAACCAAGTTTTAATTCGAGTAAATCCTTTCTTGGGCATATATTTCTTATCTTAGAGATCCGAAAAATGCAAAAATAAAAATATTAACTTTTTTTAATTTTGCACTGTCAGACCTCCTTAAGGGGAACTTAATGTAAATAATCAGAAAATGTTGCATGAATGAATAATGTTATGAATAATAAACGTCGTATTCATGAAACCATTTTCAGCAAACTAGTTCAAAAATATACACGGTGTTACAATCAGACATGATGCACGCGCGCTATAATTTTTTGCGCGCGATATGTTTACTCTCATGCTCACAAGAATGGCCCAGCGCATGCTATGTGCTTTTTCTTTTCTCATGAGAATACGCACCGCATATGCACCCTCGCAAAATAATCTGATGTGTCGCATTTTTCACGTTCTCATCGCATTAGGCCCAGGCACGTAGCCAGAGGGGGGGCTAGGGGGCTAAAGCCCCCCCCCCCCCGAAATTTTTCAAAAATAAATTTAAAAAACCGGTGACTTTTAACAAAACTTGTTGCTTATTTGGTTTGAACAAATTATTGAGAAAAAGTTAAAGAAGGCTATTTCTAACCACCGAAGGCAATGGTCACGAAATTCAGTGTGCTTTATGCTTTTGCTCGAGCCAGTGCGAAGCGAACAACAAAAAAGTAACTTTTATATTGTGTGCCTTGTCTGAAGAATACAAGAGACTGTTACTTTAATTGTAGCTGTAATAATCTGTCGAGATTAGTGATTAGCAGAAGCAAGAATTGGTGCTCCAGCCAAATGCGGTGATTATAAAATTATTGATCATTCGCATCCTGAAGGTGTAAATAGAGATTAGACTTTCGGAAACCGGCTCTATCCAGTTCTACCATGGCAGGCATTTAGCGCTCAACAAATTAGTGCAGACGAAACCATTCATTTCGCACAACTTAAAGCACAAGGTTGTGTGTGACAATGCTATAATTAAGATCCTTCTGTATATGGACTATGAGAAAATGAATGTTCCGCTACAAGATCGGATACCGCTTACTCGCAGATTAATGTCACATTTGGGAGAAATGGAATCTATTTGGAAGGGCAATTATTGAGGGCGAAAAGCAAGGAAGATATTCGCGAACATAAAGGCAGCAACTACGATGATGACACGGAAATGTACAATAGCGAGATAGAAATGAACTACTCCCCCCCAAGACATAGTTGGTGAGGAAAAAAATATTTCCTCGCCTCGTAAACAGGTTTCCACGTGCAATGGCTAAGCGCTTGCGCGAGATCTGTAGGACAACCACATAAACTCGTTATATTATTTTTATTGTTTACATAAGGAAATATATAAAAGACCCACGACCCAGTTTGTTATTTTTAAATGATAAGTTTTTGAATTGCACACAATTTTGAATTTCTGTATTAGGTCAGTGCACACTGTACACTCTGTTCTCTGTACACTACTCTGCGCTACACAAAAAGTATTTCAATTTATCTGAGAACGATTGAGCCGAGAATAGAATTTTCATTTCGCGTCATTTTAACGCAATACCATTTTTATTAACGCTTCATTTCATTGTTACGAGTAATTCGTTCCGTACTAATACACTGTTAATCCGTAAATCCGTGATATCTTCGACAAACGTACAAAAAAAATTCTTTTAAAAGTGGACCGGGCAAAAAGTGGTAAAATAATAGGCAATCACGAAGAGGGACTAAAATGTTGGGACTGATTGAATCTATAAGTCAATAAGTTGGGATAACAGTTTCGATTTCATGTCTTAAGTATGTGACAGTCTTTCGTTCCGTTTTTGCTCGTCATGGAATAAAATGAGAGAGATAATCTTAAATAAGAGAGCAAAGAGAGGAAAAAATCAACCAATCTAAATCGACTCAAGATCACTCTTCTATCTTTACTATACACTCAACACGAGTTCTTTCCGAATTGCGCTCTGATCTTCTCATTTCGTCTTCGTTGCGTTAGGTGCAACAACTTTAATTGAAACTTTTTCCCAAATAGTGATAAAACAAACATGTAATCAGACAAACATTACAACTTTCTTCAAGAAATCATACATCTCTTCCAATCTTGATGATGATTGAAAAAAATCAAGAGCTAATTATTTTTATTCACAAACAAACCTATTACTAAACAGATTAGTGTTCATATTTGTTTAATGAATTGGCAAAGAGTTTTGCAAAAGTTTTACAGGAAACGGATAATTTGCTGTAATTTAAAACAGACAACTCTAAAAGAAAGCCTCGGCAAATTAGGTGCAAGTGCGATGTGTTCTCTTCCATGTGTCGGAAGCAAGTGATGCTGAAATTATTATCTATGTTTATAGTCTCTAGTTATTTTGGTGGTGTCATCAATGTTATATTTACCAAATTTTATGTAAATTAGAAGCATTGAGTAATCAGTGCTCAGTAATTTTCTTTCGATTTGTGAATAGATTCTGAGCAGTTTCGCTCAGTAGATTAAATTCTGGGTAGTTTCCATTAGTAGATTAAATCATTGAAATATATATTTGACATTGTCCAAAACCCCACGAATTCCGAAATAAAACCTTCAAATAAATAAATAAAACCAAAATGTTCAAATATAATATTTACTTAATCTAGGTAATCTTCTCAAGTTACAACGGTTTTGCAAGATTGTCAAAAGTCAATAGAGCTAAGGCATTCTTGCTTTGTAGTGAAATCAGTAGTTTTTGCACTCACTTTACATTTTGACTTTGACTATAGTTTTAGGGATCTAGGAAAATCAGTCTACGATATTTTTAATTCATAAGTACAATGATAGAAAAAGTACCTAAAAAGAATCAACTTAAATAGATAAAAAGATAGTTATTCTGAGTTGCCTGATAATGTTGTCGAAGATAGTCTTTAACCCATTACCTATGAGAGTCAAATGAAAAAAACATGTGTTTTTTTCAGGATTGTTTTGATTACGACATGATCAGTATCATTTAAATTGAAAATTTCATAAAGTCGAGTTAACGCAAACTTCGGATGAAGTCAAAGAGCTAGTAATAGTAGAAAGAAACCTGATCATGAAAATAGGAGTTGAACCTATTTTCTGCATCTACAAATCGCCTGCCTTATCAGAAGATTTGAAGCAAATTTCGACATTCACTTTGTTCGGACATTCTTTGCAACGGTAAACTTTGATTTCACACTGATATATTCCTATTCATGGGGACAACCTTGACGTTGGTTTCGTTCTTCTGATTAGCAAATGCGTGTAAAGTTTCATGAGACGGGTTTTTGGATATTTTTCTACTCATTCCAATTTAGCGTCTTCTACAAATTGTAAAGGTGTATCGAATGTGTAGCATTTTCAAGCAGCGTAGCATGCAGCGTAGCATTTTCAAGCAGCCCTTAATACTTTGAGCTCTTGACTATTCATTTTTGTAACTAGAGAAATTTCTAACTTGTAAATCAAAAATAATCAAATTTAATTCGTCGATGCACTATAGTCTTTCTTGTAACAGGCAACATATTATTATAGTTTTTAGTGTCTATTGTCTTATTTTTGGAATTGTTTTCACTAAGAACTTTTCATAATTACGTTCAGTTTCCAGTGATTGTTTCAAGTCATCAGAATTAATACATTTATGCAATAATTTTTAAGCCCCTCCCGAAACAAAATCCTGGCCACGGGCCTGATTAGGCCAAGCGGGAGTTTCATGTATTCCCATCGCATCTCTAGCGCGGCGCGCTCGTCTCATGCGATTTGGATGTGAAATGGAGATGAACACCAGCTTTGTACTGGTGTGGTTTTTCAAATTAATTTCCATGACGTGTTTTCAATTTGAAAATTTCAATATCTGCACAATGTTCGGGTTGGCCCCTGGTTATTTTTCTGGCTAGATGCTAGAAAACCACACGTCGTTTCGCTTACATGGCACCCGGTTTGTTTTGGATTTTCATTCATCGGTACACGAACCTCGTTTAGTTCGGAAAGTGGAGTTGTCAAAAGAAAATCGTTGTAAATTGATGGTCAATTTTTATGCGCAAAATACGGAAAAATCTAAAGATGACATTTTTTCATTTCTTTAAAAATCTCTAAAGGTTGAAACAGTGGATCGGTCAGCAAGTTCTCTTGTGACCTTGGAAAAAATATCATGTTAATCCAAAGATGATGAAAATTTACTTGCTAGGGATGGGCATACTACGGAAATCTAAAAAAACTTCTATGCTAAAAAGAGTAATGTTCAACGTTCACATCCAGACTACGGGTTCGTAAAATATTTTTCTGAGCCCCCGGTAAGGTAAGGTTTAGGGTATTGGAACCAAACTTTTTATATTCTGTTGCATTTTTTCAAATAATGATTTTTTACAAACTGGCGAACAATTTTGTGAAAAGTTTTATTTTATTTATTTATTTATTGAAAGGCTTTAACCCAATGATCATTCGCCTTTGAAATTTCGGTAATAACATAACATTATAATTTTAATATTGTTCATGGTTCGTAGCACAAGTGGCACCTTTACAGCTGGTCGAGTCCCGCGTCCTTCAGAAAGGCCAGTCACATTTCTTCTCGGGCGGTGACGTTTGCAAGGATCTCTTTAATGGAGAGCGATAGGTCGGCTAACTCTGGACAGTTCACTAGAAAGTGTTCCACAGTGGTTCGGGTACCACATGTAACGCATGTTGGTGGGGGAACACGCGATACGGCGTGAGCATAAGAGACCTTCGTATGCCCTAATCTGAGCCGCGACAGTACTCGTTGTACCCTCCTATCAGTCCGGTCTGTCCAGCGGTCGGGTGAGCCTTTGATTCGCTGAAGGTGTCCGGTGCTGCCACGCTAGTGGCGTACGAAGGCTTCGTTAATCCCTGACTTCAGCTGGCCTAAAATATCTGCGGTCGGGACGAGTCGAGTGAGACGTCGGCTAGTGTGTCTTCTCCTGGCCGCCAGACGATTAGCCTTTTCATTACCGTCGATGCTGCAGTGATCGGGGACCCAACAAATTGTGGTGAGTGGGTCAGCCTCGATGGCCTGGATGAAGGGGTGGCGGGATTTCCCCGACTCGAGGGCGGATATGACCGCCAGAGAGTCAGACAGTACAACGACGGGTCTATCTTCCGTTTTCTGTACCAAGGCAAGCGCGATGGCCGACTCTTCGGCAGAAAACACCGAGCATGGCGCCGGTAGGCGAAAGAAGAGTCCTTCTCCTATTCCAACCTCATCACCGCTCTTGGAACCATCGGTGAATATCCGCACGTGATTTTTATACTTTGTAGCTATCAGTCGGTTATATTTGGTCCTGGCCTCACTACTGGCAGCGCCGGCCCTCAGCTCTATTGACAAGCTTGTGTCAAGATTGGGTCCGCGGTTGTGCCAGGCCCGGTCACGAACTCGGTGTAGACGGGCGATTGGTGGCAGGTCGGCGTCTGTATATTCGCGATGAATCTCGCTGACCGTCCGTAACATAAAGTCATCTCCGGCTGACCGCTCCAAAAATCCCAGTACTCTTCTAGCGATGGTGAGTGCAGCTGCCCAACGAAGGGGTAGGGTCCCGGCCTCCATGCAGGCCGCTTTGGCAGGCGTGCTGGGGAGCAAGCCAGAAGCAGTGCGGATTGGCCCGTGATATAGAGGGCTTAAAATGTTGATAAAGCCTGCCATATTACAGGACGTCAGCTCCACACCGTAAAATATCTTGCTGTGGATGAGTGCCTGGGTGTCTTTCCCGTCGCGACCAGCACGATATCATCAGCGTACACGAACACGTAGATCCCCGCCGGTAGGTTGGCGAATAAGGAGTTCATGGATACCAGGAACAGTGTGACGGCGAGGACTGATCCCTGGGGAACCCCATTGTCCTCCGGAAAGGTGTCGGATTGGGTACCTCCGATTCCCACCCGAAAAGTGCGGTTAGATAGGTAGTCGCTCAAGAAGTGGCCCATGTTTCCAGTGATTCTCCAGTTGGCAGTACTCCGTGACGCCACACGGTATTATAAGCCTTCGCCACGTCGAGTATGGCGATATCAGCGTGCAGGCCATCAGTTACGGATTGACGCACCACCTCTCCAAAGCTGGCGAGATAGGCACCTGTTCCTGCTCCACGTCGGAACGCAAACTGCCGTTGATACAGGAGTTTACGCTCCTCCAGTAGGTCCATCAGCAGTCTGTTAACCATTCGCTCCATCGTCTTAGCAAGGCAGGGGAGCAGGCTGATTGGGCGGAAATCATCCGACGTTCTGTTACCCTGGCATCGCTTTGGGACAGGAATTACTAGAGCTTCCTTCCATGAGGCGGGCATCGGTTCACCATTCCAAATGCGGTTAATGCTGTCTAATATCGCCCGCTTGGCTACCGGCGGGGAATGTTGCAGTAGGGGATAGCCAACATCGTCCAGTCCGGCAGACTTACCTTGTACCGATCCCAATGCTGCACGCAGTTCACTTCCGGTGAAAGGCCGGTTGTACACTTGCCCTGAATCGGGTGCGAAGAGGAAGAGGCTACTCTCAGCCCTTTGCTTGATGCGTAGGAACGCAGGTGGGAGAGCGGCGTCTGCAGACAAGGAGGCGAAGTGCCTGCCTAGCTCGTTACCGATAGTCGTGGGATCGAGCGTCGTGCACCCGTTAAAGGTAATTGCGTAGCCACTGTGTCGCCGCTTTCTGGGGTTTTGGGATTTTCGCCCTCATTACACATCCACTCCCGCATGACAAAATGAGTTAGCAAGCACGAATTTGGAATGGAAATAAACACGGAAAAAAGTTGGAAAAAGTGAATCCATTGATGGCTAGGAACCAGTGGACCGATTGTCTGACCGGGCAAGGTGGAGACACAAATAACTCGGACTACATGTAGGACGTACTGTGACTCGAGCCTCTAAACAGGACACTGCGCTGCGAAATGCTTAAATTCAAGTTCTGAAGTTCTTAAATTTAACTGTTCTTGCTTAACGATAATTCACCATGAAATTTGCTTTTTTTCTAGCTACATCTTCGTGGTACAATTCAGACAATATAATTGTTATTAATTGTTTACACAATTGTATTTTATATACTAGATATATAATGTCATGTAAGAAAGGTCACTCCCCCTGTGTTCCACAAAGATAATGCTTTGTAAGAATGTTCCTTTAAGGTTGGACAGAAAATGGGCAGAAATCGAAAACAAAAAAAGCAGTTTTTTTCCACACCTTGTGTAAGATCTTCATAAAAATTAATCAGCTTATGTAGAATGTTGTTGCAGTATACTGCTGATTAATTTTTATGAAGATCTAACATACGGTATGGAAGAAAACTGCTTTTTTCGCTTTCGGTTTTGCCCATTCTCTGTTCAACCTTAAATAATTGGTGTACGGCCCCTAAAATACGCCTAGCAAAAGAAATGTGTATTCTGCCATGAGTGCATAGAAACAAATCATCGCAGCACACTGGTACAAATCTTAGGAGACAAGCACGAGCGCGTCGCGATGTACCGTCTCATGCGCTGTCTCATGAGGCAAATTCGCTCGAACCGCGCTCTAGGTCCAATGCGATGCGAAAAATATAACTGTACGTACATTAAATTTCTATGCGCTTGCTATATGGTCGCGCTCAAAAAAATTCTCATCTTTTGTGATACCTCTCCTGCTCTTGGAAAAAAAACATGCAGCACAAAACTGTTTGCTGCGATCTCTCTGTCGCATTTGCGGACGCTTGAGTAGTTGGGAAGACTGGTTACAATGCCATATTTGATTGGGTTACTTTGGCTATTCCCTGGATATGTTTAGTTTTTCTTATGATTCTTGTTCAAAATTTGGGGATACACTGATTTGTATGAATTATATCAACTGAAAGAGCCGACAGTTAAACGATGTTTATAATTTCAGAAGCTTGGTCACGATTTTCGTAATGCTCATCACGTTACCATGATATTTCATTCATAAGTTTACTATCGGATTTTACTGGCAGTGTAGCGTGATTTATGTTCATGATTTGATGATCTTGGTCACGATTTTTGATATTTTAGTAACGTGTAGTGAGATTAATGTTCATGATTTCAGGATTTTGGTCTCGATTTTCGTAATTTATATGCACGCTGTCGTGATAGTTTACTCATGAGCTTACTTTCGAATTCGAAACGTGGAGCAATGAGACTCATGTTCATGATATCAGCAGTTTTTTCGTGATATTCATATTTTCTTTTCGCCTTATCGTAGGTAATTCGTTCATAAACGTGTGACTGATTGGCGGTATCTTGTTTTGTGAACTATATCACGATCGCGTATTTTTAGTGCTCAGCGCAATTTTAGTTTTCTATCCGAACATCACAATGAACCTTATCAAACAATAGTTTGCTTATACAGGGTGTTTGGTTCATGGTTAAGAATCTCTCGGGGGGTGATAGACTGCCATATTTGGAGAAAAAAATTGTTCTACACAAATCTCAACCGTTACATAGTTATTGAACTTTTAGTGTAAAAAACTTATTTGTCTTAAAATACCTCTAACTTGAAAAGTATACTTTGTATTTTAAATGTTTTAGTTCCATTCGAAAGGTGAGAAAATTTCGCATTGAGTGATGAGCTCACATGTTTCAGCCAATGAGTTTAAGTAGCTTTTTCAAAGTAATTTATTGAAAATTAAACAATTTTAAACGATTTTTCGTTCATTTCTTGAAAATCGTAATAGTTAACCTCATCATTTTAATAATTCAGATTGTTAGTCTTGATGAGCTGCTTAATTCGTTCTTTGACATGATACACTTACCTTTTCTTATTTTCATGATTTTGGGTTATTCAACTTGGATACTTTTATCTCATTTTCACTAGTACCAGCTGTAATTGAAAAATTATGGCACTTATTGTACTTTTTTTCTTTCTATTCGAAAGCCAGGAAAATTTTACAGTGAAAAATGTATTAATACCTTTCAGTTAAGTGAATTTAGTACACTTTTAAAAGTAATTTAGTTTAAAGTTAGTGTTATTATTAGCATTTTCGTTAATTTTCTTAAAATAGTAAATAATAAACATCACCATTAGTATCATGGAAATAATGCATCTCAGCAAGTTCTACAGTTCTTTCTTTGACTCGATTCAATTATCTATTTTGGTTTCGACGCAAAATTGTTTTTATCACATCGTTTCATATGCAAAAATAACAATTTCGAACCCACTACATTTGTGGCGAGCTCATGCTGCGTTAACTATCAAATAGCAGCAAAATGAAAAGGGATATAGACAAAGTGTCTAATAAAAAGTTATAGAGAACATTGAAGGGGCATCAAATGAACAATAGTAACGATAAATATTGTTGATTAATATTTAGAATAATTAAAAAACTCTCCAAAAAACACAAATTTTGAGTTATTTCGTTAGTAAAAAATCATTTAGTACACTTAACTAAAAGATATTTGTACATACACTGATAGGACATTTTCTCAGCTTTCCAATGAAATCTTGTAAATAACGATATAAAGCATATTTTTTTAGATTAAAGTCTTTTAAGCACTTGCAAGTCGGTTACAGGAAAAGTATAGTAATGAAATTACAAAGAAATGAGAAGAGATAGAAATATGACGTCCAAGAACAAATTATGAATCGTCCTAAAACCCAACTTTTAGATAATGGATATTGCTATAATCATACTTCATTATTTCGAGAAAATTAGCAAAAACCTCCTCAAAAACACTAACTTTTAACTACTTTACAGCTAAAAGGTAATTAAAACTAATTACTTAAAAGATATGAGAACACCATTCAATAGATAATTTTCTCACCTTTCGAATGGAACTGAAACATTTAAAATACAAAGTATACTTTTAAAATTAGAGGTATTTTAAGACAAATAAGTTTTTTACAAAAAAAGTTCAATAACTCTGTAACGGTTGAGATTTGATGGTATGTGTAGAACAATTTTTTTCTCCAAATATGGCAGTCTATCACTCCTCGAGAGATTCTTAACCACGAACCAAACACCCTGTATACACTACTTGTACTGGTCGCTAGCTGCTGGATACAAACACAACTATATAAAATTTCATAAAAATGTTCGCGGAACAGAAATGATTCCGTAAACAGTATTCCAGATTTTGTAAAATATTTCACGTGCAAATTTCATGACTACATCCAGAGTTACATGAAGTTGAAAATTATTAGGAATATAATCTAAATATCAGAAGTACGCAACTAATGTTTCATGAAGCAAGAACCGTTTCAAGAATTCATGAATAATGATATAATAATATGATATATATGATTTTGTGAACTATTTCACGAGCAGGAATTGTAAGTTGTGACTAATATACCAGGAATCATGAATTAGTTCACGTATCCATGAAAAATATTTTATGATTTTGTGACCTATGTCACTGGCACGTATGGTCAGTATCGATTATAGTAATAATGATCCCGTGAACTGGAGTAATATTTTATGATTTTTTAACTATTTCGCAAGCACGAATGGTGAGTTGCGACCAATATACTTAGAATCTCGAACTAGTTCAGTGATTCTTAAATTTTATTTTACGATTTTGTGAACTATTGCACGAGCATGGATATTGAATTTTGACTAATATAGTAGGAATTAAAATCACAATGATTGAAAATAGCCATGAATAATATTCCGAGTTTCGTGAAATAGTTCACGAAAAAAATGCAGACTGTTTTGATTTTGGAACTAATTTACACACACGAAAACTAATTTAACAATAGTTAAGCTGAGTAACAATCGTACAACTACATCCGGATTTTGGTGTTAACGGCATTTAATAGGATGCATGCTCATAGTCCACATTAAATATCAAGTATTTGAGCAACACACATATTGGGGAACGACTGTTCGGGCCGAATTGGCAACGTACAATGCCATCCATCTCGGTTATATATTGATCTTAGGTTGAGAAGGGCATAGCGTAGTTGGTAAATCAATTCCATTATACACAGGTTAGATTCTCAACACTGCCGTACGGTTGGAGATTTTTCTAGAGAATTTTTGCCTTTGGTTGAATCGCAATTATTCACTCGCTCGCAAAGTCCCAGCTCTCCTGGTGATCAAATTTCGCCCTGAATGTGCTTGAACCTGACCAAATCAGAGATCTAAATAAGTGCAACAGTTTCCATCAGCATGAAACAGCGATAATGAGCATTTATAATAACTGAAATCCATCCAAAATACTCACCACACCCTCGCCGATGTTCCGCACCACGCACGGCAGCACCGCAATGGATCCCACCTGCGATGATATCGTCGTCAGGTTCTCCGTTTCGAAGAACATTTTGCTAAAGTTCCCCTCGATCTCCCGCTGCTCTACGTCGATCCGATTCGCTCCGGGCTCCGATTCGGATGGTGCTAGCCCGTGGGCCACCATGCTCTTTCCACCGGAACTGGCGTTCGATTTTCCCCGCACAACGGCACTCCCTCCACTGGTCTTATCGGCTAGGCTTAAATTAACACTTTTGAATTTGCTACTGCCACTACTGCTGCTTTCGCCTAAATTAACTAGATTGGGTTTCGAACCCTGCTGGGGCAATCTGCCCCCACTGTTACCGGTAGCCTCCAGTGGGCTAGTTCGTGAGTGTTGTTTTTCACTAACGCCGATGGGATTTGCACTTGCCTTTCCAACGACCGGGATGGGTTCCGGGTGCAATTGGGCCGGAAATCGGAACCCTCCGAGTAGGAGCAGCGGATCGAACGCAGTAGCAGTAGACGACTCTGGCACCAAGCCATCATCGAAACCACGTGGCAGAGGTTGTACCAGGGCTTCGAATCGTGGGTGCATTCGATTGGTCTCTTCTGAATTGCTGCTGCTGGTGGTGGTGGTGAGTGTGGGTGCTGCTGTGCTGGCCGGGGTGGGAGTGGAGCTCATATTTGCCATCGATGACGTTGAAGCTATCAGGCCTGCAATTAAAAAAGAAGACAGGTAATTTATTACATGCTTGTTCAAACAAACGTGGAGATAGAACGGAGATTCTTTTTTCCCTATCGTAGAATTGTAATTTATTGGGTTTAATCGGTCAGTTCGAATGATTTATGATCATGCGGTAGTAGAAAGGCTGACCACCGAAGTTTGCCGCGGATCACGGGTCAGGTTGGAAACGTCGAACCACTAATTAGAATAATTGCTCAACATTTATCGCCAATTTATTTCGAACTTGCCCAGTACTTTAGGGAAGCTTGAAGCCACACAACGCACCGCAGTTTGCGCCAACCCTAATTGGAAAATTTAAAAGCAATTTCACTCACCACAAAAGCCAGTCAATCTCCAGAAGAAAGGAAATGAAACCGTAGCCGGAATTGTAATCCAGCGGAGCCAATCTTCTCCATGATTGTATTTAATTTTGCTCGATGGCGGTTCTAAACGCGACGATAATGAGTGTGATTATGCTGATTACGGTCGCATAAAGTTTGCGTTTCTTTGCTACGTTTTCGCTCATTTCGGGATACCAGCCGATCGGTTAGCCGAGGTTTGGCCTACAGCTAGTATAATATCTCTGTAGTGGCCCACGCAGTGAAAGAAAAGTTCCGTTGGATGTAATGCTTGCCGTAAAGTGACTCCGAAACAGAAGGTACTAATTAGAATATAATGAGAATTTCTTTTTAATTACGCGGTGTTGGTTCCTTTATCATAACATGGCTTAAATTGCGATAAAAGCCGCACGATTGCAGTTAACCCTAACGGAAGGATTGAGTGGTGTTTAATTGTTACGCTGAAAAGTATTACAAACAAAAAAGTTTATTTCCTCATTAGAATTTTCTAAAAAAAAAGATGCTGTTTGTTAAAGTTTGAAGCGAGTTTTCCAAGTAAATCGTACCAAAAACCGTCCAACAAATTGAATAGGGTTTAACACCGGTTGGTGACCATTCGATAAACCCGTTTTTGGGCTGAATTTCTTTATTCATTGAACAAGCTCTGAAATAACTAGCACAGGTGATATTGGCTTTGGATCGCTTCTGTTGAGGAAAACGATATCTCAATAGCAATAAATTCTAATCACTAACCGTTATCGATGTAGTATTTAGAACGGCAGAATTATTTCTGAACAAACCTAATATTTTCTAATATTCTCTTTCCGCCAGCTGCAACGGATGCTAAATGGAAATGTTTGCACTTCAGTATCTTTACAGACTGAAACATGGGGTTTTTTAAACAGCCATGTGACAGCAGATCCGCGCAATTCGAACTTGAATCGGAGACGACTGCACAGACTTTGACCCGATTAGCAGGTACATATACTCTGTACTCCTTCGTAAAAGGCTGACTGACTAAGCTGACCAACTCTAACAAAAGAATCCGTACACCATTCTGCAACGAAGCGCGATCGTTCACCACGGTCAGGCACACAGTTCGCATGGTGTACGGATTTTTTCGTCAGAGTTGGTCAGCTTACCCATAACCAATAATATCATTTGCCTCCATCACACTAAATTAGTGATGGAATTTGCGTTTCGACTTCGTCTCATCAGAATCCGACACTAACTTAGTGACAGGACTAAGCTAGCGCCGGATTGACGCTAGCTTCAAAAAAAGGAGACACAATTCGTGTTCCTGAGCAAACTCCTAGTCAAGCGTGATGTCTTGCAACCCAAGTAGCAATTTTTGTTTCAGTAACTATTTCATAACCAGCTGGTAACAAAAAATAGGTGCTGTCAAAAATTGCCAATGAAGCATCAAATTTTACTGCGCATCAGAGTCGAATGATATTTTATTCCACTTATTATTATTTCACGCGTCCTTGGTGAAACCAAATTATAAATAGTATTTAAAAACATTTTTTCAAGGGGAAAGCCGAATCATATTAGAAATCCAATGTTATTCAATAAAACACGGTTGTATACCATACCCCAGAAAGCAATTTCCCAGAAAAACCAATCCCCAGAATTCCATCCCCCAGAATGTACCGTTCCCCAGAAAGACATTGTCCAGAATGCCCCATTCCCCAGAAAAGTTAATGTTAGTAATCATTTTTTTTTGTGGTGAAGCCTGAGGTGTGCTCATTACCTAATTCAAGATACTGATACGGTGTGGAGCTGCTGAGGTCATTCCGCCGAATGTGGCTGCCTCTCGCAAGCAAATCTGTTATCCACTTGTATAACCGGTTTATTCGATCATAGGTATTAGTTCCTTCTTTCAATTATGAGCATTTCTGATTTTGCATGCCAAATAACTCTTGCACGCAAATTTTTCATATTTTCGTTTGAACGGTTTATTCAAACACAGATGTTAATTCCTTGTTTTGAACTTTCCTTGAATCTATATTAAAATCGAAATGAATGCTCATTTTGCAAACGGTTTGGTGTGTTTTAGAGCATTTCTCGACAAACATATGACAGCACAGTTCACAGCATTTAATGAAAAAGTAAACTTTTCTCTTTTGTTCACTACCAACATCTGTAGTTAGAGAGTAACGGTTTGTCAAGAATTTCCGCTAAAAGTGAATATTGACAGTTGGCTTTAACGCCGCAATCATATGCTTGTCGTGATTCATCTTTCTTTTGCATTGGAAATGTTTCGAAAGCGCAAATGTACGATTTACCCGAAATACATTCGAAAGTATTTTTATACCTTATGCCAAATGGTACTTATACCACAGCTTAACAGACATAATACTCGACAACAATTCTTCGCCAATGTTAGCGGTAATTTTGAATACATTTTTAGTTGGTACAGTGATAGCATTTACGATTATAATCCATATTCCACTGATATATGCGCAAGTATACGGGATAGACCACTAGTAAAAAAAGTTCCTGGGTCTGAGGGTTAACTAATTTGTAAATGAGTGGTTTGAAGCGTGTGTAGTGTTTGGCGGGTCGATATTTTTAAGGAATTAATCATAGTGTTATGTCTGTTTGTCTGTGCTTATGCTACACGACTGTTAGGTCAAATGGCCAACTACCATATAATGTCTTATGTCAGACGATGTTGTGCCAAAAGACTTTATGCCGAACAGGATAGACTTGCTCAAAAGTTGGAACAATTCTTCAAGTGTAAACTGGGCAGACATAAAGAGTCATTTTCATGATGATTCAATGAACTGCTCATGTTTGAAAGAAGGAATCAATACCTATGTTTTGTGGAATGCGCACGAATCGAAAGCGTTAATTGGACCGACTGACAGACGTCCAAAACTATCCAAAGGAGACGTTTATAGTGTAAATGCTTCTGTTCACATCTCTGATTGTTTTCAGTTTGATCGTCAAGGTGATTTTGACATAGGATTTTAACATTAAGATGCTTTTTAGTTAGACAATGGTCCAACTAGCAGAGGTCCAACTAAAAAGTGGTCCAGTTCAAAAGTGACCAACCAGCGAATCACAACTGTAGTAAATTAAAAGATCAAATGAATAAAAAATAAAGCTTTTCTGGGGAATGACTTTCTGGGAAATGGTGCATTCTGGGGGATGGAATTCTGGGGAATGGTACATTCTGGGAAATGACTTTCTGGGGAATAGTATTTTCTGGGGGATGGTATTCTGGGGGATGAATTCTGGGGAATGGGTTTCTGGGGAATGATTTTCGGGGGAATAGTATACAATCATAAAACATACATTAATCATAAATCAGGAACATAACTTGCTTTAACGATAGACTTTTATAAATGTTCGCGAGCCGGTTGAGGTTTTTTCCAATACAATAGAAAATGATGTATATAAGCAACATAGCTTTCAAGCCATCCAGGGCCAAATTTAGGATGTGATTTTGGTGAATACGAAGCAATACGCTTTTCGAACAAATTTATATCAATGAGCAAAGATTTTTATTTGTAAGCAATTATTATTCCAGCATACGTTTTGTCTCCATCGAACAATTTTCAGTTTACATCCAAATATACCTTTCCTTAATATGACCCTGTACTATACTATTCTTGCTGAAAACGTTCTAGTCGTATCATTGTCATACGCATGTATCAGGCACATGTCATCGTTATACCTTGAATCACAAACTCACACGTACCTTATGAAAGGCATTCGCAACACTGAATTGACCAATAATAATTAAGTTGTATTTTTGTTTGCATTACGGTGCGAAAATTCACCGATTACACTTCATGCGCTACACTTCATATTATACAGGTGTCGAACTGTACGGTGGCGCCAACTATAACATGTTCGGTGTATCGGGAAAATGTAAACATGTGACATGTATGATTTGAACGAAATCTTTATGTTGCCGCAGTAGTAGCATTCAGGGCCGGCGAAACACTTTTTCCCGAGTGGGTAGTATGGTGTATGTGCGAAAGTGAAAATTTCCGGATAATACCTGGTAGCTATGTGGAAATATCCTTTGTTAACGGGATCTGCGACCGACGGCTCAGCGAAATTTTTTTTTTTGATTATTGATACTACAAATCTGCCACAGCAAGGTACCAATTGATTTATTATTTTAAATCTCGTTGCATTAATTTTCTGTTTGCTCCTTCTTTGTGCGGGTACGGAAGCCCGCATGAAGGTATCTGACAACAGACAGCCCCTATGGCACTCTGGAGGTCGATTTGAATATTTCTCCGAATGCAAAATAATGCCAATAAATCTCCTTTTCGATATAAATTATATTCATCTAATACAACAGCCCCCTGGAAGGTCTATTTCCGGACCGAAGATACCCCATTTAACATCATCGATATATCACGTAAACAAACTAATCAACACTTGGCCGTGTACGAAGAAGTATCTTGTCTACGTACCCCCTTGGAAGTAGAGATTGATGGTGTAGTCCTCCACAGGGGCCTTAATTGTGAAATATGTTCCCCTATACATCGCACCTCAGGTGGTTCAAGAAGACTTCAACTCCCACGGTATGCCATCACGTTGATAACCAATGCATGATATTCGCAACGATTTCAATATGATCATGATGAAAAATGATCAAATTAAAAACATAATGAATGCTGAAAACGCGGTTATTGGCACCGGTTTGTCGACGAATTAACGAAAGAAATAATGTTTCATCTGATCGCTAGGCCTGTATTCTATTCAACCATTGATCGGAAAAAGTTCGTGGATGATATCTCGGGTCATTTTCAGTCATTATACGTTGAATGAGCATTAGACTGGGTCAATTTTTGACTTTTAGCTCCACCAGGCTTTTCTGATTCTCTTTATGGTCCTTAGTAATTGTGCAAATTTTGGTACCGATTGGTTGTATCTACGGACCATCCAAAAATTTCAAAGTTTATATGGAAGTTTGTATGGAAAAACGGTTAACATTGAAAATAAATTCTTAAAAAATCACCTCATCATTCAATTAATCAGAACACTATATATTTCAAAAGGTATTCTTCTACTGAACACATTCGTGTAATATTAAAAGTGTATGAAAATTCGCTGAGAAAAGTTATTAACTAAAGAAGCAGCATGACTTCAAAACAAGTGGATTTTATTATTAATCATAGCAACCCTGTTTGAATGGGTGTATCTGCCATATGCGAGCGGTGGGTGGTAAGTCTAGTTTACACTGGTATAACGATGTAGCTATTCAAACAGGGTTGCTATGGTTACTAATAAAATCCACTTGTTTTGAAGTCATACTGCTTCTTTTGTTAATAACTTATCTCAACGAATTTTCATAAACTTGCAATGTTCCCCGAATGTGTTCAGTAGAAGAACACCTTTAGAAATATATAGTGTTCTGATTAATTGAATGATGAGATGATTTTTTAAGAATTTATTTTCAATGTTAACCGTTTTTCCATACAAACTTCCATATAAACTTTGAAATTTTTGGAGGGTCCGTAGACACAACCAATCGGTACCAAAATTTGCACAATTACTAAGGACCATAAAAGGAATCAGAAACCAGTCTAAAGAGTATCTCCGGTGTAGAGGAGTCTTGGAGGGCGGTTTCTACGCTTGTGGTGACTATTATCGCAACAGTAAACATGTTGTCTAGCCATGCGTCTAGTACCCTAGCGTCAGATCTCCGTTAAACGAATCCCTTCGGCCTCGTTCCAGTCAGAGATGTGCTAGTTATCCTCTATCTCCCTATATGTCTCTCATATACAAATTTTTAAACACAACAGATACCCAAGTTTAGTTGTCTCTTCTCATTTGGTTGATATGCTAACAGCTACCTGGAAATCTGGTCCCAAAAGAGTTCCTAACGGATCCGAGGAGGGCAGTCGGCGATCTGGTTCATGATGTCATGTAGTATTCTTCCGTTTTCCAAAAAGAGCAAAATTTAATTTCTTCTTTTCCGTAACATTGTTGTTCGCCCTTCGCTTTCCCTGATACTCTGAAGGTGAAATCAATTCCTCTTGTATATAACTTTTGCCTTCCATATAATAAGCCTAACAGTGTTCCTCTTTGTTTCAATTGTTAATCAAGTAATAATTCGTGCTAAAAAAAATAACAAATTGAATATCTATTCTTTGAAAATATTTCTAACTGCATCCTTTAGTCTGAATAAAAATGCACTAATATTTTTCTACATATTTAGTTTTAGTTTGTTCCAAACTTTTGAGTGAGTATTTCCCCTCTCGGTTGTTTTCGAGTGGGTAGTACTACCCATAATTCCCACGGTATCCGCCGGCCCTGGTAGCAATTATACCAATAGTTGAACTATTGGATTATACTTCTATGCGAAGCACTGGATAATATTATTACAAGACAATAAAAAGAAACTATTTCCACTAAAATAGGAGCTATTTTCAAACAACGGCAAATCAAATGTATTTATACTTGCGCATCTTATAAAAATGAATGGACAGGAATAAGGACTCAATGGTTATAGGAACTTAAATTGGTAATAACACAACCAGTGGTACACATATGTTCCGTTAGTGAACCACGAGCAGTCTTCCCAAATGAACATCGAACACCATGTTCGCTCTAGTTCTGTGCTCATCCTACACCATCATTTCGTGTGCAAACTCGAACGCGCTAATGCGTACCAAAACATGAGCACATGTTCGTCTGCACAACCGAACCCCATGTACGTACGCGGTGTTCGTACACACAGGTTTTTTATACTAGTTTTCTCTTTCTCTCATCCATCATCACTAGCATTGACTCATTTTGTTTTGTGTGTGCCTTTCTTATGTATGCACACGGTGTACGTACACGATGTTTAAACCTAAGTTTGCACATCGTTCGCTTGGGTTCGGTGTTCGCTGCGAACCTGTACACAAAGGCAAAGCATGTTTGGGGTTAAACGCGTGCACGAAATTTTGTACATGGGTGCAAATTTGTCGATGTTCATGGGACGACTGACCACGAGATTACAAATTGAAAAATAAATTTAGTCGCAACTTTGATATTTTTCCAAAAAATAGGAATTGAGAGTATTTTATTGCTGCAATATTTTTCTACTTAGTAATACATTTTTCGATAAAAATCGAAAAGCACAAAATTTAGAGGGAGCCACGGAGTTTCTAGGATATCTTCAGGCCACTCATCATACTGACAATCGATTTGTTTGTTTTCATACCCAGTTAACCAAAAATTAGCCTCGTCTAAAAAGTAATTTTTTATGTAAAACAACAAAATTCGAGAACGTAGCTCAAATGTAGATTTTTTTTCATGAAGGCTGCAATAAAAAAATAAGAATACCACACCAACTCATTTGGTAAATAATCTCAATTGTAATTTAAATGCAACAAAATACCCATTATACCGCCGCACGAATTGGAAAAAAATGTTTTAGTGGAACATTTTTAAATACTGTTTGTTGGAAAAAGCCTACTCAAGTCTATGAATGTCGAGTGGGTCTAAAAATGCCGGAACTTTGCCTACATGGTTTGTTGACGGTCCCTTTCCGGGTGCCGTTATCAAGAAATTTTTGCATTCATAGACAAAATGTCATTCAGCAAAACAAATTCAAAAATTTTTTTTTGAAAATTAACATATCATGAACTAGTATTTTCAGACGCTTCACCTATTAAACAAGGAATTTGCTAAATAGTATAACTCCTAAGATCACGTTATTTTGTTGTCGGAAGGTACTCTAAGTAAATGATTACTACTACTACTCGTTCCACCTATCTTCTTCTCAGTTCCAAAATTATTTTCTAATATATTAATTGTATAATCTGTATGGAGAGGATTCAATCGTTTCGTTTAAATTCAGCAATAACATACATGCTGTTTGTTTATATTTTTCCAAAACACCGAACATAGTATAATTGGCGCAGACGTAGAGTTCAATGCCTCTATAATGTCAAGTGTGGTCAATTAATTTTCGCAATGTAATGCCAACAAAAATACAACTTGTTTTTCGTTTTGCAAAGCAATAGTTGCACGGAGAACCAAAATTCGGCTCAGATGTGAAAACCTTAGTCGATTTACTGAATTGAATTAGTTATTATTTAGGACAACTAAGCAAATTCTCAATTTGCTGATTTTGATTAGTTGTTCTCAATCTTCCTGAAAAGAGCTAAAATTCTAGTTGGAATTTCTGTTTTCTCTGCTGATTTGGCGAGAAAATGATGCTGTCACTTTTAGTGGAGACACATACTCCATCTTCTCAACTAAATTTAGTGCTGAATTTAGTGCTATTTTCTGTTATTTCAACTAATATATACTCTAAATTCAAAACTTTTTGGCATTAAAATTATCTAGTTATTTAGGTGAATTCTTGAAAAAATATTCTAATGTTTTGTTCAATTTAGTTTTTTCCTCAGTTGATTTCAACAAATTTCAGTTTTGAATTTAAGCCATTCTGTTTTTAAATTTAAAATTTTTCGTAGTCAAATTTAGAATGTCAATTTTTTAAATTTACGACAGCTTTGGTTAAATTTGGCGATTTTTCTACTGATTTCAAAAAATAAAATTCCTGCTTTTTAGACTTATATTTCGACATTAATTTGATTCAGTTGAAGTCCTTTAGAATACAATCAATATGGGTATTTTAGAAATGGTTTTGACGAGAGTGTCGGAGGACAATGTTTAGCACCATTTTTAAATCCAAAATGGCGACTTCCGGTTTAAAGAAATTTTCTTTAAGGGGGGTAAAGGTTTCAGCGTAAAAAAAACAATTTTTTGCGATTTTTTTAGAACTTTGTGTGTAGCGAATTGATCAAAACTTTATAGTGTATTTTTTTAACAACATGCTGTAATTTTTCTAGGCAAAACTATCGACAAGCAACTCGGTGACGAAGCTTTTTGTCTCTGGAAAAAACATGATTTGCGGTGTTACCTGCCATTCAAAAACTACTCAACCGATTTATTCCAAACTTTGCATACACATTCTATGTAAAAAATATCTAACTCCTACGTTGAGTTTTGGAGACAATTTTTCGATTAAGGGACCACTTCAACGGAAAAATTATATCGACGATGAAAGTATTTTAGGAACACTGTTGATTACTATGATGGGTTTTGACAAGACACGCATTACAAATAAATGAGCGTTACATCTGAAAAGGTCCTTTAGTTGTTACACGTATTAATAACATGCGAATAATGTCGATTTTGCATGAAGCTGATCTCAGATGCGTGCCTAAAGTTTTTTCAGCATTGAACAAAAAACCGAATTGGGTTCTTACATGAATTGCAACATAGATTCCTTTTTATCACCAGGGTTAGGAAAACCCGTGCGATGGTTTCGAATCGGACCCAGGTGAGCTGCGTACCTCACAATCCATTTATAAACTATGATGTATCCGCGCCTTTCAAGAGATTTCGAAGCAGACATTCAGTATATAGGACAATTGCAAAAAATGAACACCATGACACTGAAAGTATTTGCAGATTGGTTCATGAACATACGACGAAAGTCTCATTGGATGACCATTGCTGCGTATCTAATCCTCATAGTCGATGGCCGTACGTCGTCCTAGGAAAGGAAGACTCTACATATCACCTGCAATCTTGTCGATTTTTTTCGCCCGCTGATCATCTCTTGTCCTTCTGTTGGATCAGCTGTTGTTATATGACCGACGGGGAAGTTATTCAAGCAGTTGTCGCAATTCGTGTTCCATAGGTTGTCTTCATGGTTTATGCTATATCTGCTGTCCACCATAAAGTTTTCACAATATCTTCCACTCGAAAACACTGAGGGTGCTTTGGTCCTTTGGCAGCACTACAATATCACTAGCCTCTGTCTCTTCTCCGTGTTTCTGAGGTTCGCATAGTACTTGGTCGTTTCTTACCGAACACGCTATTCACTTGACTAGTATCATGACTGAATGTCATAAACCACACCATTTCGTGGATTTGTTTCAAAATTTTGTCTTAGAAGGGTCGCTAGCTACAAAAACAATTGTTCAGTTATTTATAATATAACAAACAAGACCTCGCATTGTTTACTCATCCACCAGCTCTCGATCACACGCTGCTGTAACCCTTTACCGATAGTGGAAACGTACCTGACCTGGCAGTACAGAGATATAGAACTGATTTTACAAAACAGTAATGAAATGTCCGAGGTCCATTCAAAAAGAATTCATAAATTCGGTAGATTTGCATCCGTTGTTCCGTTTTGCGTCGAATCTTGGGAACGATGGCTTTACTTTGTTTTTGTTGACGCCTAAATTGACACATTTTGACGATTTTTTGCGTATAACATATGGCAAAGGGGCGTAATCGTACACCATGCTCCTGCACACAGTCCGTAAGATGAATGAAAAAATGGTAATCCTCGTAAGTAGTTGAAAATAACGGTCTATATCAAACGAATATATTCAATTTATTCGTCAAACGTGGCCGAATTTTCTATGACAATACACCTCGTTTATTTCGATTGATTGTGCCAAGCATGCATGCAATTAACCATCAATTCGAATAGGCTTGTATGGTACCTGGTAAACTTGAGTTTATCTTTTGTTATACAGAGTACTTACAAAAGTCACATGTTATTTGTCGTGCAATATGATAGATGTCGGCTTGTTACATTGCAATTATTATACTGATACAAATTTATCTCCGAAATAAACATACAGTTACATTACAGGTACAATGTACAACATTGGCCTTAGTAGCATGTGAAAAAATAAAACATCGATTCCCCAAAAGTAATATAAACCCTTTTCAACTTGCGGCCTAGATTTAGAATTTGACATCAATGCAAGTCAAGTCATTTATATCAACAAATAAGCGAAACTGTGGCTAGCTGGCCATGAGATATGATTTTATCCAAAAAGCTTTCACACTGTAACAAACGGTCGATAATGAATGGTCAATTATGCTAGCAAATGTTCATAGCTTTATTTCAAAGAAATGAGATAAACGCTTACCTGTATTACTTTTTCCGAAATAAAACTTACTCTCAAAGACCTATTTCATGTTTAAATTTTACTATGATGCAATATGTGTGTTTCGCAAGATTACATATCCAATTTTGACCACAATCTAATGATTTTCACGTAGTGCTCGAAAGCCTTCTGATATGCTATAGTGTTGCCGATGGACATGTAAACAAACATGTTTTTACGCAAAACTTACGGACAGGAAATTCCTGTTTCGGCACTATTTTTCAGGGAACTATAAATTAGGAAAGCTTCTAATACTTATCATAAAGGGATCAAGGTACGTTGAGTGAGTTCTATTGTTTAGTTACGGAGATAAATGACCCAGAGTGCTGCAGTGTCAGAGAGCGCCATACTGCGGCGATCTGAACTGAGATGCGGATTTTTGGGACAGGAAATCTTCGTAACGGATAAATATTTTTATTCGCTGAGCGTTTCTAAATGTTTTTCGACTTTTATTTTAGGTATCAAAGAATAATGGAGGCAATGCACATTACCAATACATAGGAAAACATGATAACATACAGATGCGCTATTATCACAGATAACATTGAAGTGGTCCGTTAAAGGGGTGTTTACTAAAAGGCGGAATTTTTCGCGAAACGAAAAAAAATTTAAATGAGTAAAAAAATCCTAATTGAAAATTTATCTTAAAAACTCTACGTAGGAGTTAGGTATTTTTAAATAGAATGTTTATGCAAAGTTTGAAAGAAATCGGTTGAGTAGTTTTTGAATGGCAGGTAACACCGCAAATTATGTTTTTCCAGAGGCGTTCGACAAAAAGCTTCGTCGCCGAGTCGTTTGTCGATATTTTTGCATAGAAAAATTCTAACATGTTATTGAAATAATTCACTGTGATGTATAAAAGTTTCAATCAATTCGCTTCACGCTAATTTTTAAAAAAAATCTCAAAAAAGTGTTTTTTTTCATGCTGAAACCTTTGAACACCACCCCCCCTCACCCCCTCAAATATTGCGACGCGGAGGGACGCACCCGTTCCTCCGCGTCGCAATGTGTGTAGGGATGTAAGGAGTATAACTAGCACAAAAAATATGTGAATTTGTTAATTACTTATTAGTTATAAACAATTAAAACTCGAAAATCTCGTATTTTACAATAAATTCGGCTGTGTCTGAACTAAAAGTCCTAGAGACTCAAACATTTTTTTGAAAGTATCTCAAACATTGAACTAAATAATATATTTTTTGCAAAATTTTTCGTAGGTCAGTTTTTTCGAAAAAAATGCGCATAAAACTCGATTAACGAGAGCTTTTGGGGTCACTAATTACGATTCTGATGCCAGAGTTCGAAAATTCAAAATGGCGCCTACAAAATGGCAACCATTTTTACGAATTTGACAAATTTTGTTACCGTCAGTATAAAACTCGATTCACGGTTTTTTGGGTCGCATAGTCGTTATACTGGATCCGCATTTTGAATTTTACATTTTTGACGTCAGAATCAGAATCAGTGACCCCTAAAACCTACATAAAGCTAAAAATAACAGTACAGGTATACCTCGATTTAACATACTCACGATTTAACATACCCTCGATTTAACATACCCTCGATTTCACATATTTCGATTTAATGTAATTTACCTCGATTTAACATACATGCATTTTTTTTTATTTTATTTTTTTAAATGTCGATGGTACTAAAACGAAATGTTAAGAATCAATATCAATTTTATTCTATGATCCATTACCAATGCTTAAAGAAACATAATTTATTTTCGTTTTTTCGCTAGATTATGTTTAAGATTCTGAGATACAAAAACATTCTTATTTTGATACCGCACAACAAAATAAATACACGGTTCGGTGTGAATACACGGTAATTTGTAGTTCAAGTTATTTCCTGATAATAGTTTTATGAGTTTTTATGTGTAAGCTAAAAATAGATAACTGGAAAGATATGGTTGATTGAAGGTATACGGCGGTGATGAGATATTGGCGGACGGTGAGTCCCGCTACTAGGCATTGGGGCTGTACCGGTTATTACGAAACTGTTGGAAATTTGTAATGAAGTCATAACAGTTCCTCGATGTTAATGCACCCAACTAAAGCTTGAAAGAACGTAAGCTTGATTCCTGCTAAAGATAATATCAGGCTGTATTGAACAGATGAATTTATCAGTGCATGTGGACATTTTTCAAAAAAAAAACTTCGTTATAGATCGACTCCTCTTGCAAAAAATGCAATGGACGATAATGATGGAAGACACAGAGGGCAGAGGGTAGAGAATGGTCGTTAGTAGAGATTGGGATTCAAATAAACTGTACTGGCATTTGCGTACGATTTAAGATGATCGAAGACTGTGGATACTTGGCCCCCAACTTTTTCCTTAAGGAGAACTATAGCGCTACAATGACAATTTTTTTCTGCAGGTAGAACTCCTGTGCTTACAAAACTTCGTGACTAGTCGTTTGCTCGTGAACTCAAGTAGTGTTCTCTTTTTGAATTCTGCTATTATCTGACGGACAGGTTGGTCTACCAAGATAAAGATGAGACAAAATAGAAACACAAATTTTCTTACTTACTAAAGTTTAGGCATTGTGCTCTTCATGCACACAATGGTTAATCCAACTTTGTTGATGTTAGAAAAAATCTCGTCAAAAAAAAACTAATACTGTACTACTAATAACACTATTCTTATAAGTTATCCTGAATTCTGAGAAAATTTTGCGACGAACTTTATGAACTGAATATCTGTTAAAATTGGCGAATACTTGGCAAGGTAAAGATAAATATGTTGTTTATGTTCAGAAGAGTTTGTTTACTTTGTTTACTTGTGAATATGTGGCTTCTATGTCACTGTTAGGTAGATACAATCAGTAATATCCTCGTAAATATTTCGTGTGATGAATAAAAAAATAATTCTATTCGAAAACAAATATTTCATTTGTGTTTCGATTTTACATAAAATTCGATTTAATGTACATGATTGAATCGGAAAATGTATGTTAAATCGAGGTATACCTGTATTAACAATGAAAAAAAACTCGCGTCGCAAAGGGTTAACCCAATCAAGATGAATATAATTCTGTAACTCATTCAGTATAGTTGTTTTCGGATAGGATTGATGAATATTTGCGAGAATTTTTCCTTGGTTCCTAACCTTGGCTTATAAAAATTTCTTGTTAAGAATAAATTCCCGTAAATGGGATCTAAAAACGTAAACCACAAACTTTGACAAATATTTCTTATTTGAATCTATCATAATTTCTGGATTAATCACATAAAACCCCAAACAATATCGACCTTTAATACCTATTCGTCACCTCCATTTCGAAAAAACTGTGATTAGATTATAGAATTTCACTTAACTTACACGCAGAAAAAAAGATTTGTAGGTTTAATAAAAATATGGATCAAATTTAATATTAAATTTATTTATTTTGATTTCAATAAAATTTATTTATTGTTTCAAAAAAAAATATTATTCCATTTTTTAATGAATATTTTATTGAATTTAAAACAAAATTACTGAAATTAAAAATGATTTTATTGAAAACAAAATTTTATTGTTGTTGCGATAAAAAAATATTTTCAGACCAATAAGTTTATTATTTGAAGTAATAAACAATAAATGATAGGATTCAATAACACATATTTTTGGTTTAAATATGCTTAATTTTTCTGCGTGTAAACTTGGATTTTAGAATAGCGTAAAACATCTGTCTCTGGAAACAACTCATCCGAACCATTCCTAGAATAACACTAATGATTAGGTTTTTCCGAACTTCGTTAAACCGAAAGTCGCCATTTTTAATTTTGAAATGGCGCTAAACACTCACTCGTCAGTCATTTTTAAAAATTCCTATACTGATTATGCTGCAAAAATTTTTGATTAACCGGGAGTCGCCATCTTGGATTTCAAAATGGCGCTTAACATCCACCTCTGACACATCTTATACGTAGGGAACTAAACGGCCGTAAACATGCTAAATAAATACAATATGCGATGATACTATAATTGTTTCACTGACATTAAGTCTTCTTTCTTGAAAATACATACATTGCCACAATTTCACTTCACCAGGCCAGATTATAAGAGAAAAATAAAAACTTACCACCATTTTCAACCAAAATACTACACTTTTCATGGACAATTTCATGCAACATTAACTTCTCATTTTATCTGTGCACTACTTATTGACAATAATCCTTTTGAACTAAAACTAAACAACGTTAATTCACAAAATATTTTGTGCAAAAATCTGCCACTAGACCAATTATTAACAATTTATTTTTTTCGCTCAAGTGAATTTGACATGAGCAACAACTGTTCTGTTTTTAACAATGTTTCTGGTTATAAAATTCAGTAAAGGTTTTTGTTATTCGCCGTGCTGAATTTTCACAGCATATATACACTGCCCTGAAATAACAAAATAGCATTCTTTATCTATTTGGTAGAGAATGCTGTTTTCATTCCTAAATTCAACCGCAAACAAAGTTGAAAATTCAAATTTTATTTTTAGTTTTTGTTTTGCTGGATTGTGTCCTAGATTTTATTTAACTGAAACCTTCTATTAAAAACAAAAACTTAATTAGAAAAATAAAAGCTGAATTTTAACTAAATCGCTTGTTATTTCTAGGAATTTGTTGTTAAATTCAACTAATTTGAAAACAGAAATAGGATTTAGCATTTGTTGATCCAGTGTTGCGAAAGCATTTTATTAATACATGTGAGTTTGTGCGGAAAGGCGTAATTATGGTTTGTGACGGAAACATACGTATAACACGAATATGACTTTGTAAACTGAAACGTTTTCACTGAGAATTGTGGTGTTGGACAAATGTGCAATTGTGAAAATATATATCATAAAATCAAAATCGTAACTAAATTTCAACAAACTCTGCAGCATCAGCAATCAGTTCGGAACATTAATGAACATATTATAACTGGCAACATAAATTACTATTTGGTGACAAAAGATGTTATTAAATAACTTTAATGTTATCTATGTTCAACCAGTGCCACAAAAATAACTTTACTGTTTTCTCGTTGCAACATAGTTCGGACTTAGACGGTTTAAACTAGTTACGATTTGCTACTTGGGAAGCTACGCCTACTAAGGCAAATGTTTCGATTTAATTAGTTCTTATCATCTTAAAATGAGCGCTCCTTTACTCGCGGAACATTTCGTTTGACTAGAGGTTTCCTCATCAGGAACGCAAATTGTGTGGGGCAGTGTAGTTGGTAAATCGCATCTCATATGAGTTTAAGTCCTAACCCCGCACATAGGGTTAGATATTTTTCTAGAGAGATTTTTCTATCCAGGAAAAAGAGGCGAATGGCCCTAAGGTTAAAATGTCTATAATAAAAGAGCAAAGAGCGAGCAAATTGTAGCTCCGTTTTTTTTTAGCTAGCGTCAATCTGGCGTTAGCTTAGTCCTGTCACTAAGTTAGTGTCGGTTTCTGATGAGACGAAGTCGAAACGCAAATTCCATAACTAAATTTTTCTCCACTCCAGAGGAATCTAGCACAGTGCTCCTTCGTAGTGTTTACCACCTCCCGAAGCTGATCAAGGCGAATTTTCGTTATTTTTGTCCCGATCGAATATTTTTCCGTGTCAGAACAGGAGAAATCTGCAATAAATCCAAACATTTATGTATTTGGACGGAAAAAGACCACATAAGGCTCGTTGGACGAGCATGGGCATACCTTGAGTCGGGGATTCGAGTCCATTGCCCAATGTGCATTAGTAGGACAGCCTTGATCGAGGAACGTTATATAATAGTGGTATTTATCTTTTATTTATAACGGTATCCGAGCACCTCACTAAATGAGAAATACTGCCACTGATCTGCTAGTCGAATATCGATTAACGTACAAACACAAAAGAAGAAAAAATGCCGAAACCTCGAAGAGGCGGAGAACGTTCGAAATAAGCTTGAAAGTGGATTAGCTAGCTTTGTTTTACTGCGCTACACTGCACGAACTGAAAAAAGCAACGACGACGCACTCCGAGAGTCACTGTGCGAATGGCAGAATGATGAGTTAAAGGCGATTTTTTCATAATACAGCTAATTCACTTATTTGTAAGTTTTCGTACCTCAACATACTATGTGTTTTCAACGATTTCGATTGTAAAAGTAAGATGGAAAACAAGTATATTTTATTCGAGTTTTTAACATTGTGGTATATAATGTGAATTATGTTGTAATAAAACACCCACGATTTATGCAACATCGAAAAACAAATTCAATTCTAAAGTGTACCAATCTCAAAATATATGAACTGTGTGCTTCCTCTATTTGTTCAACAAATCCAATTAGTGGATTCCCAATATCAAATAAATTTTTGTGCTTTATTGTCGATGTTGGGTCACTCCAACCGAAACCGGGGAGCAATAACGAAATTAGAAAGTTTACCATTTTGATAAATTTTCCGCCAACATACCGATGACACAATAACACCGAACAGACAATTTTCGTTCGATTCCTTTCCCGAACCCTCCCTTTCACCCTGACTGTGAAATTAATACACTTTTTCCAAACCATAAAGTTACACGTATATCAAATTAGATCCGGCATCAGACTCCTTCGTTCATTTGACAACATCCTCCCCCCCCATCGTCACGGTTTTCATTTATATGTTCATCCCTCAACCCTAACTGTACATTGTACAATTCAGCCACTAACGAGACAGCTCGATCTAAAAATGTTTCTAATTCGATGCGTTTGACACACCCCATTGACCTTCCTGCTCTGCCCTCCATCCATCCCCATCAGACGATTCCAAATGTGACACGGTTGAGTTACGGGAGAAAGGGAAATGTCTAGCCTCTAGCTGAATACCGATTATAGTGGACCGGCAAATTGCATGTAGCGCCGGTGGCGTATTGAATCTATAAAAATACGAAAATCTATTTCCATTTATCTGCTAAGCTCGCTCGTTTTTTGTACTCTCTTTTGTCTACCACCCCCCGGAAAGGTAGTAATTTTTCTGTTCAACTTCAGTTCGGAGGTTTTGTGCGTGCGTGTGTGTGTGTTTCTTCGAGTTCAATAAAACACGGAATTCAATTTCGATGGAATGCAGGACACTTACCGAGGAACCGGTTAGAGAGGTAGCTAGGAGGAGACGCTGTTCCAATCACCATCGCCATCATCATCATCATCATCATCATCATGATCGGCATCGTTATCTATAGATCTACAGTAACTTCAAACGAAGCCCACATCGTTAGCCATCAGGGTCGGGCCGAAGTTCGGCAAGGTTTGACAAGTGGGAGTGCTTGATTTGATTAGAAAGCATTCGGGGGGAAATTCTAGTGACGATTTTGCTCAACGGAGCTGATGTGTAATAATTGATTGGAATTGTACCGTTTGTTAGCTTCGACCAGCATTTGTGACGGATCGGAGGTTTCGTTGTATGGAAAATGGAGGTTATAGTTACTCGGTGTTTTCGGTGACATGACTATCGAATTATGTTGGATCTATGGCATAAGTGGTAAACACTAAGAGGAAAATAATGTGGCGGAGTCACATTCTAATTTTTAATCTTATCTTTTTTTCTTTTTTGTTTCGACTAATGTGTAGTCACATTTTCTTTTTTTTTTACTTTTTAACGACATTCATTTAGTTAGCGATTACAGGCCATATTCGATTATCCGTACTCTCGATTATCCGTAGACTCGATTATCCGTAACTCGATTATCCGTAGAAAATGATTCGATTATCCGTAGTCCGAAGAAATTGTTTCAATTTTCCGCATATTATGTTTTCTAAAGCTACATTACACGTCTATTATTGTAATTGATACCAACTACAGTTTCTGAAAGAATAAATATTTTCTAAAAATTATGAAATCTTCATAGAAATACAAAAGTTTTATTTAATTAGCATATAATTTATAATTTGAATTCGATGCGATGACTTACATATTTTCGTACACCAATCGATTACAATTGATACTACCTACAGTTTGTGGAAAACCAGAATTTTATGTTCTCACAAAATAATCACAAAAATACGTGGAAATACAGAAATTGCGCATTTTTAACAAAAAACTTTTTTTCTATCATAATATTTAAATATAAAAATCGATAGAAATTGATATCAGCTACATTTCCTGGAAGCACAAAATTTTAAACTATTGAAAATTACGATAATTTGGGAAAATAAAGAAATTTCATTTAATCAACAAATATTTAAATTCAGTTCAGTGTGCTATAAAATTTGGAGCACCCGGTTGGCTACAAACTACATTTTCCTGTAGATGCCTGTGATTTTCTCTGTAATTTTTAGAATGAATATAATGCCCTCCCCAAGGTTTAGGGGTTTGACAGTATTGCAAACATCATAAAGCATATTGCGTGCATCAGTCCTACAGAACCTCTGACAGACATATGCTTTATGATGGATATTGCATTACGTCTCGAGAGTGGTGCATCGAGGAGACCGAGAGGGCTTATGCGCTTTTTTTATGCTATATGTTGCTTCATACTCTGCACCTGCACATACCAACGCTAAACCACTGGTCTATGCGCGATGGCGTGGCGGACTGGCGGATCGACGTGGATTGACTTTTGCTGTGTGCCGTGTTTGCAAGTATTGTTCTATTGGTGGTATTCGTGGACGGGGCTCACAGAGGGAGTCATTGTGTGTCTATTTAACGGTCGACTTCGCCATAGTGCATATACTAATTAAATTAATTTAATAATTAAATTAATTTAATAAAGTAGAAACCTGTTTTGTGATAATCGTAGTTTTTCGTACTAGTGTACATCTGTTATGTGCTAGTCGTATGTCTATCTATGTATGTATTCGTCTGAGAATTTGTGACCGTTGGGTCAGGGAATGGATGCAGAACTGACGTTTATGATAGAATAGTGGCTAATACTTCTGGTGATCAATCTGAGCATTTGGTTCTATTCATTCGGGAAAATCGGGTTGGATAACTTAGGGTACAATAAATTTACCGACGCACGTGAGTCATCCATTCCCGGCCAGTATAGCATGATGAAAGTCTAACAGCTAGCAATTGTCGTTAATGATAAATATACAACATTTGCTGCATTTAGACGAGTTTGATTGCATGTTACATATGTTTTTCTATTCTACTTCATTAGTCTGTTTCTTTTGAACATCTATTAGTTTGCTTTTCCATAGTTTATGTATACCAAAATAGTATTGTTCAATTTATACACTTCTAGTCAAGCTCTTTGCATCTTTTTTTTCTTTATTCGGCTTGTTATGATTCCTTTTATTAGTATATCTCTACTTACGCTATCTATACTCACATAGGTACAAACGCTCGTGTCTTTCGCGATAACATGAACCTGGCTACAAATGCAACCATGCAACTGCAATAATCCACACATACTTACGTCCGCGATTTCGCCTACATGAAAACAGCCCGGTACTAAACAACACGTTCCATGGTGATATGACCTGGAACTCTAGTGATATGGAGGAACGGACTACCATCTGTACCATACACTAAAAGTTAAGCATCAGATTCACGGTTCGCGCGCGATCAGACAAGAATACACGCTACATCATTATAAAATCAAAATTATACACGCGAAGTCACATACACGTGACAAACACGTTAATATACAAATGTTTGAGCCCTTCGCGGCCATCCCCGGCACCTACACCCGCGATCTCGTAAACATGATAACATCTCGGTGATAAAGTGAATTACTTAGCTCCTATAAATTTTCAAACGCGGTCTCAAGCGTAAACCTAAAAATTCCCGCACTCGCACGATCATGAATCGGTTACTTCCGGATGTTTCTATCCTTGATATCAGCAGACTAGGGGACTGCCTTCAAATGAATCAATTCAAAAAAAAGAAAGCTCTCATATCCACTGGACACCACGTTACATGGCGACATGACCGAGGACTCTAGTGATATGGGGTAACTTACTCCCTGTCAGAATATGAATTGTGCACCGAAAACTAACTATCAGAATAAGGGTCCGCGTGACCACCCAAGATATAATCGTTTTGCTCTTGACGAATGCGTAGAATATTATGCTAACATTAAACATCAGTCGAAAGCAACGTCGTTGGTTCATGCAGGGAACATCCACATAAAACTCAGAATACCCAGGTTCAAATCGCTATAATCCACAAATAACCATCAGCGCGTCATATATTCGTAATAACAATCAGCCAGCATGTATGCAATCATTTGACCAAACTATAAAAAGCTTTTGCTACATGAAGCTTTTTGCTGCCAAACGAAAACGCCTTAATGTATGCTATATATTTTTTTTTCTATTATATTCTATTTTTAGACCTACACGCTAAATTTGTTGATACTGTACAATAGGTAATAAAAGCTATATTGGCCGTGGGAGAACCTAACAAAATTTGTTATAATTCTGATAGAAGCCTATCACAGGTTGTCATATTTTTGATATATACTAGAAGAACTTTTGTTATGATTTCTGTTATTTTACCAACTAACGAGACCAGAGTTATAACACAACTTGTTATCATAACAAAGTAACACAGTCTGTAATAATTTTGTTATTTCTTTCTGATCGGGGATGCCACCTTCCTTGTCTCTACACATTTCGGCCCGCGGCACAAAACCGTTGCGAGAGTCATTCAGCTTCCTGAAGAACGCCTGTGTTTCCTGAGAGCGATATAGCAGCTCCATCTGCTCTCTCTCAGACTCTGCCAGTCGGCGCTTTTTGTCCTAAAAACGACGAGTCTGCTGTTTTCGCTTTCGTCGATATGACTCCACGAGTTCTGACGAGTGGCTTGAAGCAACATCACTGCGCGTGCAGCATTCTTCTCTTCCAATATCTCTTGGCACTCGCCATCGAACCAATCGTTTCGTCGACTCCTCTGTACGTATCCCAGGACGCTCTCCGCAGTGCTGCTTATGGCTGCTTTAGTCCTGGTCCAGCATTCCTCAAGGGGAGCATCGATGAGCTTCTCCTCCAGTGGCAGCGCTGCTTCAAGATGCTGCGCGTACGTTGTCGCGACGTTGGTTTTCCTCAGTCGGTCCAGGTTATACCGCAGCGGGCACCACTCTTACACTGTTCACTACGGATAGTTTTGGATGCAGTTTAACCATCACCAGATAGTGGTCCGAGTCGATGTTAGCGCCCCGATAGGTCCTTACGTCGATAATGTCCGAGAAGTGCCGTCTATCAATCAGAACATGATCAATTTGCGTCTCTGTTTATTTTGCTGATCTCCAGGTGTATCATTGCAGGAGCCGGTGCTGGAAGAAGGTGCTCCTTACGGCCATGTTCTTGGAGGTGGCGAAATCGATTAGTCTTAGGCAGTTCTCGTTCGTCTGCTGGTGGGCGCTGAACATTCCAATTACCGGTCTGTTATCCCGATCAGAAAGAAATAACCAAATTATTACAGACTGAGTTACTTTGTTATGATAACAAGTTGTGTTATAACTTTGGTCTCGTTAGTTGGTAAAATAACAGAAAACATAACAGAAAGTCTTCTAGTATATATCAAAAATATGATCACCTGTGATAGGCTTCTATCAAAATTATAACAAAATTTGTTAGGTTCTCCCACGGCCAATATAGCTTTTATTACCTATTGTATAGTATCAACGAATGTAGCGTGCAGGTCTAAAAATAGAATAAAATAGAAAAAATATAGCATACATTAAGGCGCTTTTCGGTTGGAAGCAAAAAGCTTCATGTAGCAAAAGCTTTCTATAGTTTTGTCAAATGATTGCATACATGCTGGCTGATTGTTATTATGAATATATGACACGCTGATTGTTATTAGTGGATATAGCGATTTGAACCTGGGTATTCTGAGTTTTATGGGGATGTTTTCTGCATGAACCAACGACGTTACTTTCGACCGATGTTTAATGTTAGCATAATATTCTACGCATTCGTCAAGAGCAAAACGATTATATATGCAGAAGATGTTTCCAGAACGCACACATTGAACTTTGTCAAAGCCAAAGAACTGTTTGTTTTCCTTGTATAAAACGCTTTGTTTTCATACAGTTTTGCTCACTACTACAGCTGCCTATATTACGATAGACTGAATTGCTTTATAATATCTTTTCAGATTAGGAAAGTGGGGCTATTTTTAGATTCTGAATAGTGCGCTTCGGTGCTTCTCTTGTACGTTAACATGATTTACACGATTTTTGGGAATAATGTCGATGCGATATGGCAACATTTAGCGAATAATTTACCTACATTATTTTACGGAGAATACGACAAATGTTACTTATACCAAAGTTTTGAGGCTTGCATTTTGAGATTTCAAGTAAAGTCGCTTTTGGGGTTTTGTTATTGGCATTTTTAAAATGGGGAAAATTAAGCAAACCGGTACAATTATCTCACATCTCATAAATTCGCAGAAATACAATTTTTTACAATAGTTCAATCTATCAACTGCGAATATTATAACAGATAATCATAAAATTCGAGAAATTGTTGAGGATTCTTCGGTGTGACGAATTTTAGAATATTTCATGTTTTCTAAAATACATTTTCTTTTCTAAATTTTATTTAGTTTTAAGGAGGAAGTTATTCAATATTTTTACATGAAAGTTTTTAGCTATTTCAAGCACTATCTAAAACACATATTTAAATTGTAACAGCAAACAATAATACCAGCTGGGATGTGTATTTATTCAGAGATTTCTTGGCCATTTTGAAATATTGATAGCTTTATGCAGCATACTCACAAATATTAATCTTTCAACAATTTGAACAGGTCGCATTATTCCTTTTTTAGCTTTCTACAAAATGAATCAAGTATCTTGAGTATTACGAAAATTTGTTAGTTAGATGTTTTTTTAAGACGAACGAAGCACCATCGAATGCAACGAAAACATTAGTACATATGCGCATTCAAAGTAATGGTCAGTTCATTGTAAATGTCAAACTGTCATAGGTGGAATGAAAAGATACAACAATCTCAAACTTAAACATTTTTATGCGGGAGTTGAAATAAAAGAAATAACAATGCTTTGGTAATTCGGAGAACGCACAAAATCAGATACCCACAAACGGGACAAGTTTCGGTTGTTTATAAAAAACCCGCATAAATTGGAAAAATCGGACTGAAGTTCCTCGAAGATCCTCAAAATTCATAACGGTATTGTGGAAATCAGTATATATCAAACAGTTTTTCAAGTTCTGGAAATTCGATTTCGCAATATACACAATTAATTAAAAGAAAATTATTTATAGAATCATTTGACTAAACCATAACAAATAGTTTAAAAATGCTTTTTTATTTGAATCCGCGTTTCTTTATTTCATCTGGAGTGCTTGATACTTCCTGCATCTTCTTTAAAATAAGTTTTATATGAAAATTATATTCTTTAGAACAGCTTGTTGATAACTTTGCGATTCCAAAACTTTTTGAATAAAGGCTTCAACATTGACATCATAAGCCACATATTCGAAATTGCGTGTCAGACGAGTGTCTCAGAAAATAGGGGATTCTCTTAATCAAAATGCAACCAAGTAAGTTAAACACTTTATTTTCAAGTTTTCCGACCTCTTGCATCTAAAACTTATCTATTCTTAAAATCGTGGAACTTTGAATGTCCATGTGGAAAACGCAAATATAAGGAAATCAATAAAAACTTAGAAAATTTGCTTTAAAAAGTTGAATAAATACGCATAAAAAGAGGCTTCAGCGTATTAGCAAATAGACGATCATTTGTGTAATATTACACTCATTCACAGTTGATTGATTGATTTGTTTATTGGGGCTTTAACCAACTGGTCATTTGCCCGCTTTACAGTTTACAGTTAGCGTTCAAAAATAATTGTGAAAGAATATGTAATATATTATAACATCATCGTTATATGCGTACATTAATATCATATTAGCAGTTCAATGATATCACCAGAAGATATAATCTTGATATAAGTTTGCTTGCCTTGCTGATAGGGATATCACAAAAATAACACAGTGAGTGATAAATATCAACATGGGATATAAATTTGATAGCTTTCTTTTATGTCGTTCTGATCGGGTATCCACCTCCTGGCCAACCTGAGCAATAAGGTCGCCGATCTTGACATCATGCCATGGACAGCGATCGTATTCACGCTCCAGCTGCGCGTAGAATTCGTCCTTGTCATCATCGCTACTTCCGAGGTGGGGACTATGCACGTTAATTATGCTGATGTCGAAGAGCCGGCCCTTGATCCTCAACCTGCACGTTCTGTCGCTGAACGGCCATCATCCGATCACACGCTTTTTCATCTCCCCCACCACCATATAAGCTGTTCCCAGCTCGTGTGTATTGCCGCAGCTCTGGTGCCGTGAAAGACCCGTACCGTAGACCCCTTCCAACACACCTCCTGCAGCGCCACAATGTCGAACTTGCGGTCTTTCACTATATCGACAAGTATGCGAGTGCTCTCGATAAAATTAAGCGACCTGCAGTTCCATGACCCAAGTTTCCAGTCTCTTGTCCGTTTCCGTTGCGTACGTTTGTGCGAATTTTGTCCATCCGAAATTTCTTGTTGAACTTCCTGAGCATGCTATTTTTATGGGCGGCTAGCTAGACTCGCGCCAACCTTACAGTAACGCTGAAGGATCACGGGAGGAGAGAGATTTGGGCTAATCGCTTATTTAAAGGCGGCGCTGGCTCGCCTTGTCAGAGCTGCTTTATGGCATGTGGTATTTAGTCCTAGAACGTGTAGGGCCTACTACCTCGTCCTACCACACCCGCAGTCAGCCCCTGCTACTGGTTCGTGTCGCGAATCACAACTAGTTGCTATCGCGACTAAGCATTATCCACCACCACCCGCCCGGTTGCTTGTAGCTCAGCTTCCCACATAGCGTTCCTCCAACACCACGGGGCCCGGGAGGAATTAATAAAACAAACAATAAATAATATGGGTGAAATTAACTCTTTCATGACCAACCTTTTTCTAGCGCATGTAGGATTTCAAGACTATTTTTTTCAATAGCGTTGAAATAAAGAAACAGGAAAGACCTGTTTTGATTAACATACCAAGAAAGAATCGTGTAAATTTACGTCTCCTGACCATGACATATACGAGCATCAACAATGACATAGTTAAACGTTTGATTTTAATTTTATTTGTTGTTGAATTTTGCGAGTCATGTAATTTAGTCCACATATTGCGCTTGTTTAAAATGTTGAAGAGTGTAATTTTATGGCACTGCGCATGGAAAGTACATCTTTCATGTAAAATTAAACAGAACACGGTTATATTTCGTCATTTCGTCAATTACGGTTTGTTAGATTGTGGCAAGTCTTCTGCAAAGTTTTCACCAGTTGAATTGGGTGGAAAAGAGGGTCGAAGACAGTCTCAATTGATAAAATTTACCAGTTTTCAAAAATATTTTAAGACAACGAAGATATATGATTTTGCACCGATAACTGGAAATGTCTCTGGCAACCGTGTTCCAGTGGAATGTAATCAGAACAATTACAATTCTTGGAACTGTTAGCGCTCAAATAAAACGTAATAGTCACAGTAACTAGCCTTCCTTGTTTTCGTGGTGGAATCTTGTCTAACCTCAAAGTTACAGCTGATTGAAAACTTTGTAGTTTAAAAACACAATGGGCACGCAATGGTTATTAAAAGTAATGAAACGAACAAATTGAATAAAATAAACAAGGTGAAGAAAATGATAAAATAAGCAGAGGCATAAGAGATAGCCAGTGGTTGCTACTCCGTTATTGACCAACTGAGATTGCAAAATGGAAACAATATGCTTGGGTATAACATGATTGTTAAATCTATATTGATCCCAGCATGCTGATCAATAGGAACGCCGGCCACGTCCGAATGCAGATCTTCTGGGAATATTAGTCCGATACATGTCGCTTACAGTGACAAGAAAAAAATGACCCCAATTGACCCACCCCTAAGTCGATTCGTAGTCCCACCATGTGTATTTGCTCCAAATTTTAAGCAAATCGGACAAGTCTAGCTACCGGACCAACGTGCCTGAAGTTTGCATGGAATTTTTCGACAATTTACATGGAAAAACCCACTAGCTCGCATTTTCGCCGCTAGCTGGCACTGTATGCATCGTATTAGCACTGTAAGTGAAAATAAGAAAAATAATTTAATTATCTACAACGAAGACTGCTTGTCAATCAGGCTTTGTTGAAAGAAGTTATTAAACTTTTAACGAAGTGACGTCTGAATCAGTTTTGCATGGGGTCTAGCCAGTCTTCCCATGAACATCGACACGTTTGCACCCGTGTACAAAATTTCGTGCACGCATTCAACCTCAAACATGCTTTGCCTTTGTGTACAGGTTTGCATTGAAAACCATACCCAAGCGAACGATGTGCAAACTTAAGTTTAAACACCGTGTACGTACACCGTGTGCGTACACAAAAAAGGCAAGCACAAAACAAACTGAGTCAACGCTAGTGATGATGGGTGAGAGAAAGAGAAAACTAGTGTCAAGATTTTGTATGTACGAACACTTCGTACGTACACGGGATTCGGATGCAATGTATTAAACAGGTATGGCGAAGAGGGCTCTTTGATATTCGTAAGATGAATCTTACATGAGTGGTGTGAGTGATCACAGAATAAATCGACTTGCTTTTGTCATACCGTTCGTTCCGCTCCCATTGAATTGTGTGAACGCTAAGACGTCGAACCGATGTGCTTCTGGATTGTTTACATATTTTTGGTTGCCAACACTAGCAAACCGTGTGTTCTGCCACACCTATATATACCTCAGTGGTTCGAACACGTGCACATGTTTTAGTATGCATTAGAGCGTTCGAGTTTGCACACGAAATGTGGGTATAAGACGAGCACAGAACTAGAGCGAACATAGTGTTCGATGTTCGTTTGGGAAGACTGGGCCTAGCAGTGCATGGTTGTGTATCAGTACTCGATTCCCACGAACTAAACATTTCTGTGAAGTAATGGTTAGATTTAGCTCAATAGCACGTTCAGAAGAATCATAGCAAATAAAACGAATCATGTTCTGGTTAGAACATTGTAGTTCCACATGTTGTCGCATAGAGAGCGCCAACACTAACTTTTAAACAGAGAGAGATAGAAAGTAGGTGTCTTCTACAAAGTAGTAGAACAGGAATTTTGCAGTAATTCTTCTAAGCATCTCGATATTCTATCTATCTTCTATGAAAAGTTAGTGCACTGCTAGGCCCCATGCAAAACTAACTCAGACATTACTTCGTTAAAAGTCCAATAACTTCTTTTAACAAAGCCGGATTGAGTAGCAGTCTTTGACAAAGTTGTAGACAATTAAATCACCTTTCTAATTTTCCTTTGTAGTATACCAATGATCAATATTCACATTCTTTATTATCGCTTATCAAAAGCCAAGTACAATTTTTCCTCTACACTTTTGTTTCTACCAATTATAAAAACCTCCTAATTGGATCAAATAAAACAGTATACATTGTTAATCGATAGAAGTACGACCCTTCTTTTCTTTTTATCGAGTACGTATCACACAGTCCCCGATAATTCCGTCCGTCGAGTGACTTTCCGCTCTTTTTGTTGGACCTCACGTCCATAAAATTACAGTGAAATGGAGTAGAATAGGAATAAACTAATTATTTTAATTTATTTAATTTTTTTGGCAATTACCGATAACATAGTCAAAAATATTCACTTTCCCCCTATGTCTCCCTATAACTATTGAACAGGCCAAAAGTGTTAAGTATGCAAACATCAATAACAGTTGTGAAACTAATCTGAAACTTTGCTAACTTGCACAAACAGTCTAGCAAGTTGAAAATTCTTCTTTGTTTGCCATTCCACCCTAAAACAGAACTGTCCAACTACCCACTGCTCGACAAATGGCACAGCTATTGTTTTCATTATTTTGCTGTAATTAGGAACATGTTGCACAACATACAAACAAAGTGCGCTTTTTCCATAACATAGTTGTTACCAAGAGAGTTACAAATACTATACAGTAACAAAGCGTGCTATTTGGGAGGGGTACTTTTAGGGATCAAAAGTGCTACTCCTTCAATCGATCAATCTTCACTCGATGGCATTGAAGTTGTCGCTTGTCAAACAACAATCAAATGCAAAGAGCTTTGCATTGCTTCTATTTACATTCCTCCTAGGGCCATGATGGGATATCGAAAACTCTCTAACGTGATTGAACACCTTCCCTCGCCCCGCCTGCTTTTTGGAGACTTTAACTCTCACGGTACATAGTGGGGATGTCTGTACGACGATAATCGATCCTCGACAATTCAAGACCTTTGTGACAACTTTAATATGACAATTCTGAACACAGGGGACGGATTCACGGATTCCTAGACCACCAGCGCAAGCAAGTGCACTGGACATATCTCTAGGCTCGACATCACTACGGTTAGATTGCAAGTGGAAGGTAATATCTGATCCCCACGGTAGTGACCACCTGCCGATTGTAATTGCAATCACCACTCATTCAAGACCTTCGGGACCAATCAATGTTTACTATGACCTCACACGAAACATTGATTGGAAGAGCTACACTGCTGAGATATTCAAAACTATCGATTCAACACAGGTACTTCGCCGGAGGAAGAGTATAAGTTTTTGTCCAACTCGATTCTCGATATCGCGATTCAAACTCAGACGAAACGAGTACCCGACGGGAACACCCAAAAACGTTCTCCCAACTCGTGGGGAAAAAGAGTGCTCAGACGTGTACGCGGAGAAGGCTGCCGCGTATAAAGCCTTCCGGAACGACGGGTTAGTCGCTAGCTATCGACTGTACGCGATATTTGAAAAGCGAATGAAAAAATTTAATGAAAGCCAATAAACGCAGTTACTGGCACCGGTTTGTCGACGGGTTAACAAGAGAAACATCGATGAGCACTCTTTGGGGCACGGCCCGACGTATGCGAAACCAAAACAGTACTAACGAGAGCGTGGAATATTCAAACCGTTGGATATTCGATTTCGCCAAGAAGGTTTGTCCGGATTCCGCCCCGGCACAGAAAATCTACCGCGCCGCATCGCCTTACAATACCGCGAACGAAACACCGTCTTCTATGGTGGAGTTCTCACTTGCTCTCTTATCATGTAACAATATAGCTCCAGGGCCAGACATAATCAAATTCACCTTGTTGAAGAATCTACCAGACTCTGCCAAGAGACGCTTGTTGAATTTATTTAATACGTTTCTTGAGGGTAACATTGTCCAACATGATTGGAGACAAGTGAGTGTCATCGCCATGCAAAAACCAGGAAAATCAGCCTCCGACCACAACTCGTATCGACCGATTGCAATGCTATCCTGCCTGTATCCGGAAGTTATTCGAGAAAATGATCTTTCGAATCAAATGGATTACTGTCAGATACACAATTTGGCTTCCGCAAAGTCAAAGGGACGAACGATTGCCTTGCGTTGCTCTCAACAGAAATTCAAATGGCCTATGCTAACAAAGAGCTGATGGCATCAGTATTCCTAGATAATACGGGGGCTTTCGATTCAGATTCTATCAACATTCTTTATGAGAAGTTGCACCAGCATGGTCTTTCACCAATTTTAAATAACTTTTTGCAAAACCTGTTGTCTGAAAAACAAATGCATTTCTCGCATGGTGATTTAACGACATCACGATTTAGCTACATGGGCCTTCCCCAGGGCTCATATCTAAGCCCTCTTCTCTACAATTTTTACGTGAATGACATTGACGAATGTCTTGTCAATTCGTGCACGCTAAGGCAACTTGCAGATGACGGTGTGGTCTCTATTACAGGTCCCAAGGCCGTCGACTCGCAAGGACTACTGCAAAATACCTTGGACAATTTGTCTGCTTGGGCTCTCTAGCTGGGTATCGAGTTCTCTACGGAGAAAACTGAGCTAGTCGTATTTTCAAGTAAGCATGAACCAGTGAAACTACAGCTTCAGTTAATGGATAAAACTATTGCTCAGGTTTCAACATTCAAATATCTCGGGGTCTAGTTCGACTCTAAAGGTACCTGGGGATGTCACATTAGGTATCTGAAACAGAAGTGCCAACAAAGGATCAACTTTCTCCGTACAATAACCAGAACATGGTGGGGTGCCCACCCAGGAGAACTCCGTTGCGAGCATACATTTCATCAAACTAGAGAGAATCCAGTATCGCTGTTTGCGTATTGCCTTGGGTTGCATGCACTCGACCCTTATGATGAGTTTAGAAGTGCTGGCGGGCGTCCTGCCACTAAAAAATCGATTTTGGGGCCTCTCGTATTGATTGCTCATTCGCTGCGATATTTTGAACCCATTGGTGATTGCAAATTTCGAAAGGCTTGTCGAGCTTAATTACATGTCCTTGTACTTCGATTACATGGCACAGAACATCAATTCATCTTCGTATAACGTTAACCGTGCTCATCTCTTAGATACTTCTGCTCCAACTGTATTTTTCGACACATCCATGAAGGAAGAGATTTGTGGAATCCCGGATCACATTCGCCCACAAGTGGTCCCAAATATTTTCTATAATAAATACCATCAAGTCGACTGCGGAAAAATGTTCTACACTGACGGATCAATTCTCGACGGGTCAAAAGGCTTCGGTATCTCCAACGAAAATCTTGCTGCCTCATTCAAACTCAACGATCCTGCTTCAATTTACGTTGCAGAGTTAGCTGCCATTCAGTATAATCTCGGGATCATTGACACCCTGTCCGCAGACCATTACTTCATCGTTTCGGACAGTCTCAGCTCCATTGCGGCCATCCGTGTGGCGAAGCCTGGAAAGCACCCACCGTATTTCCTGGGGAAAATAAGGGAATATCTGAGTGCTTTATCTGAAAAATCTTACCAGGTTACCAGGCCCGATGAGAGGGGGGGTCAGCCGGGGCAATTGCCCTGGGGCCCGGGTCGCGTTTGGGGGCCCGAATTTTTATCCGGAAGATGGGTGAAAACGACTGGTATTCATAGAAGAGCAAGAAAAATAAGAATTGTAATTTCTTTGTAATTATTCACCCTATTAAATTGTCATATGATGAAAACGGAGAAAAATTTGAAAGACATTTTAATCTAATAACTTGAGAATTCGAAATTGTGGATACCAGAGCTTTATTTTATATTTAACTTTTTTCCTTTTTTGTTTCGACTATGTTAGTCACATTTTCTTTTTACATTTTAACGACATTCAATTAGCTAGAGATTACTGGGTAGGGAAATTTATGAAAATTAGAGCCATAGTACTCAAGTGAGAGCAAGGATGTGAAGTAAACAGATCGGAAAACTAGAAGTGGCCGGGTCATTAGAACAGGCTTAATATCGTACGGGCTTAATCTTTGTCTTCTGTTAATGAGGGTCGAGCCTAGGCAGTATAACTACGAATCACCCGAGTTCATATCGATAGACGTGTCCATCTTTACCGTGACAACCGACGATATATTTAACATTTGTTAAAACAAACGTTCTTAGAGGAGTTGTCTACTTTATGTACTAGGTCAACAAAACCGAGTTTTTTGTTTGAATTGGCAGAATACTTTACAAAACGTTCAGAAGCCAATTCAATGTATTTTCGAAGAGAACAGCGCCAAACAGAAATGCAAGCACACGGACGTATCCGTCCTCTTCTGGTACCGGTTGTTGGATTGCAGATACTGGGATTATTTTATTGAGTGAATATTTGTTTCTGTAAGATCCACAAATCTTGGTTTTGAAGCTTTTTGTGGTTTGGCATAAGATAACGATGTGCTGTTAGCGGTAGGCGAACTTTTCTTAGCTACTTCTGTACAATGTTTTAGGTGGTGCAGTGTTTTTTGGAGAATTTGCGCATAGGAATCTGCCCTGGGTGCATAACCGGTGTTGTCTGATGAGATGTTCCATGTTCGGTTAATATGCATAAAATGGTTTTGTAAAAAGGAATTAGTTTGTTCACAAGCATTCTAACCACAGGAAAAGGATTAGAATTACCCTGAAAAATGTTCCTCAATGTTATTAAATCCATTTCTCCGTACCTTGATATAAACTTTTTTTTTATCGCCATGTCAGGAGTGGGCAGAGATAAATCGTGTAAGCGCACCTGTTTAGAGCCGTTGTCTATATATACGGGGATGCTTTAGTTAACGTTGCCGCATTCGTTGGCGTGTTGTATGTTGTTTCGCGTAACGAATGATTGTGATTAATATTTTATATGGTGCAATTGTAGGATATTAGCTCCTGCCACATTGAGCACCTTTTTCACTTTTAGTAATTGTTTCACTTCTCGAATAGCTGGTCTCAAAGAACATTTCCAAAAAAACAATAGCAACACAATTTATCCACAGTGGGGCTAGTTTTTGCAGGGGATCTATGGCGGAACGATTTTAGCTTGGACTCCGGGAGGGATGAGAAGGTAGACTGACCTTAATTAACCGGTAATTGAAATAAATTTTTATTTGTATATTTGTATTTTTATAGCACGTTAAAATAATTTTTCGCCAAAAATGCTTTGTGTTAAGATGGAACACTAATTTTGGGCGTCGCTAGAGATGTTTGTGATATCCATAAGAAGCCAATTGCTATGTGCCAAATAAGGAAATCAAATCAGTTCAATTCAGTCACCAGTACTGGCAGTCGTTTGCCCGCTGTACTCGCAGTTGTTTTATTTGCGTTTAATTCCTTATTACTGCGTTCTGTGTCATTTTTTTTGTCTATTACTGCATATTCCAACAGCGTATTAAAACCGACTTCTACATTAAAACGTCACATTCCTTTCCAAAAAAACCTTCATAAAAGCTATGATTAGAAAATTTTCTCGGTTGTTCTATATTTTTAATCCTACAACGGTGGTTTTGATGACAAAATATGATTTGTATATAATATGTACTACGCACCACTCAATTCCTCATCTTCTGTAGCCCAAGTTCTGGAACGTACAATGCACTGGTCTGTTCCTTCATCGCCTATTTTAACTTCGTTACTGCATATTGCTGTATATTTACTATTTGTATTGTATTTGTATTTGGTGTTCAAACAAGCATCGGAATAAATGCACTTTTTGGTCGGTTTTTGAATTATTTACTATTTGTTCAAAAGGCAATTTAATAATATTTACAACGCCGTATAGATAGTAAAAATCGGTTAGAAGCTTCCGAAGTTATAGCAATATTAAGGTTAAAAAGGGATGTTGACGTATTTTTAGGACAAATTGTATAAAAATGAAAATGTGCATAAAAAATTTGCAAAGCACGATTATTTTTGAAAAGGCTGCTTTGATTGGCTTATTTTTGAATAAAACTTTCTAATTTAATTATAAATTCAATAAAAACTAGGCATATTAGAGCGGTTTTAATTCTGGGGTACGAATGTACCCACAAAACCGTTTACGTATAGAAAAAGTTACGAAACCGTTGTAGGGTTAAACGAGAATTACGAGCTGAATTTGCTACCTTATTCTTGCTAACAACAAAAGCTAAAAACTGCTCCACCGCTACCAACAGATAAATATACCCGTGTATCATTTTGTCTAAACCACAGAAGCAAAATATCGTAGGGGAGCCCGGGGCTAGTTGGCGGTTGAGGTAAGTTGGCGGAATCCCTTTTTCTCTGTTTCAATTAGACATATAGCGCTGGCTCTTCTTGTGTACCTCAAGTTGGGTAAAACCCGTTATCCAATGTGTTTTTGTTGCAAAACGATTTGTTTGGTGGAAGTTGTGGGTGATATTGTGTTTTCGAGTATACCACGTAAATGTTCTAAATTTTAAATGCTTTGCGTTATTTGGAGTGATTTTAAATCTATTTCCCGAATGATTATATTTTTCGATAGCGCGTGAAAAGAGCATCCGTATAGATATTACATCTATCCACAAACAAAAGTAATTTTTTAAATAATTTTTAATAAAATATGCGGTTGATGCAAGTTGGCGGTGCTGCACGTGGGATAAGTTGGCGGTACTATTTACAGTGCAATAAAATCATGAAATATTTTTATTTCTGGAATTCACTCCAAAGTAAGAAAATCTTTTTCTTGTGTATCTCGCCAATGTAGGAGACATTTATTCCGGCCAATTGCATAAAAAATTTTGAAAATTTTCTTTTGTATAGGGAGTACGCGTCAAAGTCAAAATTCCGGGGTATTGAAACTGAAATATAATAGCAAATGTCGGTTAATATACAGTTTTCTCGAAAAGACATTCAGCACGTTCCAAAAGGACCCTTGAAGTAATTGAATCTCCATTTGATTGCTTAGTTTTTGGCGTATACCCACATACCGCCAACTTACCCCGGGGCCGGGGTAAGTTAGCGGGTTTTCCGCGTCACATATTTTTGTCTCTAAAAATGGAGACAATGCATCAAACACTTTAAAAAAATCGGCGATAAAAATTGAAACCAAAAAACCCCGCCAACTAGCCCCAGTCTCCCCTACTTCATCCTACTGTGTCGAACGTGAATAAAAATGAATGACGATCAAAGCGGAAAGTACTGTGGTCAAACTGTATTCCTGTTTACTTTTCGAGGTGTCCCTTAAAATCACCTGTTGGAGAAGTTAAAAATATCAAATTTGCAAATGGAGGTAAAGATGATCAATGTCTATACCTTACAATTTCATAGTTGGACATAGTGTACTGATTATTTTTCAGACTAATAATCAAGTAGAAGCGTTTATTGCGCAAAATTAAATATATCATTGAATGTGGCAACATGAAGTCAGTACCTCTGTATATATAAAGGCGATGACACAAACGTGGTGCGAATACACGGATTATCTCCATATACCTCTAATAAGGTTGTTAACCATTGTGTACATTTTTAACAGGGCAAAAGAGTACCCGGGAACCCGCTAATTGAAAAACTCGTAACCATAGCAATTTTAGCAACAGCAACATAGTTTGATATATGACTGAAGATATACAAGTCCTCTAATCAAGATTCAAATAAGTAAGTTGAGAAGGGCCCGTCAGTAACACTAGCCTTGGGGCCCGCCGCCGCTCTCGACGGCCCTGCAGGTTACCTTGGTTTGGGTCCCGTCACATTGTTCTATTGCGGGCAATGAGAAGGCGGACTCTTTAGCCAAGGTGGGCGCATTAGAAGGCGACACATACGAAAGACCAATTTGCTTCAATGATTTTTTCAGTATCTCTCGTCAGAGGACGCTCGAAAGTTGGAAAACTTCATGAAGTAATGGACATCTGGGACGGTGGCTACATTCTATTATCCCGAAGGTATCAACGAATACTTGGTTTAAGGGCTTGAATGTGAACCGGGACTTTATTCGTACGATGTCAAGGCTCATGTCCAACCATTACTCATTTGATACGCATCTCCGTCGTATAGGGCTTGCTGACAGTAATCATTGTGTTTATGAGAAAGGCTATCACGACATCGAGAATGCTAATTTTACACTAACACGTGCGATGTACCTTAAAAAATGAATTATCGGCCTCGTTAAGCTACCGCATTTGAGCCTAAATAAACTTAGTTATATGTATATATATATATATATATATATATATATATATATATATATATATATATATATATATATATATATATATATATATATATATATATATATATATATATATATATATATATATATATATATATATATATATATATATATATATATATATATATATATATATATATATATATATATATATATATATATATATATATATATATATATATATATATATATATATATATATATATATATATATATATATATATATATATATATATATATATATATATATATATATATATATATATATATATATATATATATATATATATATATATATATATATATATATATATATATATATATATATATATATATATACGTGCTACGTGGCTACGTGCTGCGACACATCACTACGTTCATGTTAACCAAGTCTATAAAAAGACATCGAAGCGTTGCCATGCCGATTACTTGCGAAACGTGCAACGTAAGTTGAAGTCCGAACCTAAAACATTCTGGAAGCATGTAAACGAGCAAAGAAAGGAATCCGGGTTGCCTTCAACGATGAGCTATGGAGGACGTATGAGCTCTAGTTTACAGGAGATCTGCCAACTATTCTCTGAAAAGTTCGCGAGTGTTTTCTCCAACGAGAAGTTGACACCGACCCAGGCTTCACGCGCGGCTCTCAATATACCTCAATCATACCAGTCTTTGAACTCTATCAATATCGACAATAATATGGTACAACTGGCGGTTAGGAAAATGAAGGCTTCAACCTCGGCAGGCCCAGATGGTATACCAACTATTATTCTAAAAAAATGCTCTGCCGGTCTAATTGAACCTCTTTGTCATCTGTTTCAATTGTCGCTAACAACCGGAGTATTTCCCGAACTCTGGAAATCCTCCTTCATGTTTCCAGTTCACAAAAAAGGTGATAAAAAGGTAGTTGACAACTACCGTGGTATTACAACGCTAAGCGCAGTTCCTAAGCTGTTTGAAATGGCTGTGTTGGAACCCATCTCCAGCCACTGCAAACAGTATATCTCCGAGACTCAGCATGGATTTATGCCGAAACGTTCAACATCTACGAATCTTCTGTCGTTCACAACATATGTTACAGATGCTATGTCGGACGGCCTTCAAACTGACGTTATCTACACGGACCTTTCAGCTGCTTTTGACAAGATAAATCACGCTATTGCAGTGGCAAAATTGGATAGACTCGGCTTTGGTACTAATATTCTCCGTTGGATGCAATCGTATCTCAGTGATCGTCGTCTAGCAGTCAAGATAGGTGATTGTGTATCCGAAGAGTTCTGTGCTTCATCTGGTATTCCGCAAGGCAGCCATCTCGGTCCATTGATTTTTCTTCTGTATTTCAACGACGTTAACTTTTGTTTAGAAGGACCACGGTTGTCTTTCGCCGACGACCTCAAGTTATACCATAGAATCCGGAATACTCATGATGCAGCTTTCCTTCAACGCCAACTGGAAACCTTTGCGGAATGGTGCGAGATCAACCGAATGACCCTAAACCCCAAGAAATGTACGGTCATTACGTTCTCGAGGAAAAAAACGCCAATTCGATTCGATTACTGTCTAGCTGAATCCACAATTGACAGAGCGAATTGCGTCAAAGATCTCGGAGTTTTTCTCGATGAACAACTGACGTTTAAACAGCATATCAGCTATATTGTCGCAAAGGCATCACGCTGTTTGGGGTTCATAATGAGAATATCTAAGCACTTTTCAGATATTTACTGCTTGAAATCTCTCTACTGCTCACTCGTTCGATCAACTCTGGAATATTGTTCAGTTGTGTGGAACCCTCATTATCTCAACGGCGTCCATCGAATTGAGGCAGTACAGTGCAGATTTGTTCGGTTTGCCCTTCGTCGATTGCCTTGGAGCAACCCTCACCAGCTGCCAAGTTATGAAAGCCGGGGTTTGCTTATTGGACTCGATACATTGCAAGTGCGACGGGATCTATTCCGTGCTATGACGATTTCGGATATTTTGCAAGATCGAATTGACTGCCCCGAGCTTCTCAGTGCGATAAACATGAACGTTCGCCCTCGCGCCCTTCGCAATAATTTATTCCTCCGATTACCTCTTCGCCGGACTAACTATGGAGTGAACGGTGCCATCATTGGTTTGCAGCGGACTTTCAACAGAGTTTCATCCGAGTTCGATCTTCACATTCCACGTAGCAGATTACAATTTGACTTTTTAAATAGATTAAGAAATTATCATTAGGACCACACTGTGTCTGTTGATATTAATTATAAAATAAAATAAAATAAATATATATATATATATATATATATATATATATATATATATATATATATATATATATATATATATATATATATATATATATATATATATATATATATATATATATATATATATATATATATATATATATATATTTATATATATAAAAGGATAGTAGGATAGTACCACTGACCATGCAATTGTCCTGTACGCTAAGATTCGACTTCGAAATCTGTTGAAGCAGGAGACGAAAATTCCACATTCCCTCACGTGGAATGTATTTTTAAAGCGACAATGTTCATCGTTTCAAAACCGCGTATGTTACAAATGACAACACAACTATTATGACAAATAAACGCAAACAGCCTGAGTGCATGGGTATCCCATGTCAGTGCATGCCACACTTATTTCGTCCATCAATATAGCCTGCGAACTATTGTACTGTTTCAGCTGTGGTCACGTTCTGCTGCTGCTTTGATAACTAAATCCTATAATGGTGCTTCGCATTAAATAATTGAAAATTTTCATAATCGGAATTCATATGGCATAATAAATCTCATAAAACCCTATCGAACCATACTAGATTGAAAAATACATACAAATTCATTGAGTATTCATTTTTGCTGGAATGTAACAATACGAGACCAGTCCCAGAAATACGTTGATTCAACGCGAAAGTATCAGCTTCAATTTCCACCGTTCGCAAACCCCGCTTTGTGCCGCCCTATTTATTGCGTTAAATTCAATTGAACAGAACATTGTTGACGGTTCCCCGAAGCCCATCTACGGATCCATTTTGATCCACTTTAAACGACTCCGGTGACTAATATTGAACCAATTCACTTTTTCGTACATCCGACGGACCCTCCTTGGCTTGAGGCAAAACAAAAATATTACCAAAGAAATCAGGACTTACGCATTTTATGTAGGAAAACAAACCAGAAAATCTGGACGGTATTTGTATTGAAATCGTTTGGGCTCTCGCTCGTTCTACTTCCGGTTTCCGTCCTGTTATTTTATTTATTTTTTATCCCTCGATATCGGGGCCAAGTCCAATCAAGCTTGGTCCAACCAGTTTCGAGCCATTTTCCCCCCTTCGATTTATACTAGCTTATTGCTTTTCATGGACTTCATCATTCGCTGTTCCGATATACGGTTATGCGAATACAGCGTGAGCGAGTGGAAACTTAATCAGTCGTGAAACGAGCCCCGAAATTCTTATGTTTCCTGTTCCTGTGCTGCTTCCTAAAGCCGTATCCATAGATGGACGGAACGAACATGTCACATAAGGCGAAAAATTGCCGGTCGGTTGAAGAAATTTTGTTAAATTAACCCTAGTCCTATCGCCCGTTCAGGCTATCCTTTTTGGTGTGACGGCGTGTCGTGAGATTCTCCATCGGCCGATACGACGATGTCTGATGTAAGCTCATTTTTTGTGTGACGATTCTCATCAAATTACATCTGATGCTACATAGTTTGTTTCAGGTCAAAGTGAAAGTTCTCTGCGTCCGAGCCGAGTGCTCCCGTGATGGACCGAGCTAATGGAATAATAAATATGGGAAGCTTTTCGTCTTTGTCGGCTTAGAGGATCAAGAAGAGCAGTGGAAATGATTGTTTATGTTAGTGTGATGAAGGATGCTCAGAATGTTATGATTTATTTGAATTTGTTTTTCGTGACACTGATTTCTCGTATTTCTTATTTTCATTTTTTTATATTTTTTTTCCGCCGGTCTCACACTGAGTGTCTATTACCGACAGCAGAAGGGGACTTCACTACCGAAATATCGTTCAATCAACACATGTACCGGGATTAACGACTCTACTTTCCTTTTGATGTAAGATGTTAGCAGAGACTTTTTGCCTCAGCAAAATTCCAACGACCTAGCTTGGGATTGAACCCAGACCCACTGGGGTGACACGCAGTCACGCTTACATCTTACCGGTCTTTATCTATTTCTATGATATGGCTCAATGCGTGAGCTTACTAGAATCTTTTAAATAACAACAACAAGTAAATGTTAAAATATATTGAATGTTTGTCCATCAAATTATTCGCACACAATTTACCAGTGCTTGCGGAGATTCTTTTCCGCTGCGGTGTATCATTTTCAACGTTGCCTGATAACGCCGAAGGGTGTTTCCGTCCGCTTCCTTGGTTGTTGCTTTCGTCCATACTGGCATTACTGCCGCTGTCTCAACGATTGCTTTGATCTGTATCTTCAGTTGGCGGACTATGGTTAGGAACCCTAGTTTCCTGTTTTAGTGTTGGTAGTGCTGTTTATTACTTCAAACATACTAGATATAAATAATTTAACATTCGCTGACAGTTTAACAGATGTTGATGGTTTGACAACAATTTGAAAATTACTGCTATATTTAAGCAAACAATATATTTATAGATTGTCGGGCAATCTATAAATATATCGTTTGCTGAAATATAATAGACTGAGAAAGCCGTAAATATCAGTGAATGTTCCGTAACCAGTCGTCAAACATCTAATTATAACTTGGAAATTAATTTAAGATCTTTGTTTCAGTTTTGGTTTTTGCTTAGGATAACCTGCACAAGATTTTCATAGTGAGCAAATTGATAGCAATATTGGCACGCTGGAGACTGATTGTCTTAAGTACGCAGCGTGGTTTGAGCATCGGTAGAATAAAAAATCCAACATATTTTCGAAAGAATCTATGAGTTTTAGGACATCATTGGTCAATTAATTCCACAGATGTTCCAGATCTTCTGAAAGGTCACAAAGAAGCCAAAAAATCCATGTCCTTTCATTCATTCAAATAATAATACCAAGTTCTAGGACAAACTCTATGAATTGGTCAAGTCAGCGGATGTTTCGGGTCTTCTGACAAGCAAACGTCCGACAAAAACTCGTCTCGGTTGATTGCAATGATCTGTGTCCGGAATTTCGTTTGAGAAAAGCTCGCCTCGACGAGTGGAGCGAAACAAATAGCTTTAGAGTTCAAAGGGACGAGCGATTACATTGCGTTACTTTCATCAAAAATTCAAATTGCCTACACTAGCAAAGAGCAGATGTTCTTAAATAATAAGGGAGTTTTTTATTCTGTTTATCTAAATTTTTTTTCGGAGAAGCTGCACCAGCATTGCAGTTTCTCCGAAAAAAAAAATTAAATAAGTTTTTGCTAAACTTCTTGTCTGCCGTATGGTAGATGGCGGCTGAAATCTCTCGAAGTATTTCAGCAAAGAATTAACTCACTGGGTTTCTGTTCTCAAGTCGTAAGAGGCGACTAACAACAGCTAGGGCTGTGATAACAGTCCATTATCTTTCTCCGGACAAAATTTGCCTAGAAACCATGTGAGGCGACTGAAAACAGTCCTGAAGCCAAGGTGTTTCTTGTGCTGAGGACTGAATGGTTGACGGGACTAAAATATGCCAATCGTACACGAAGTATCGAGGGGCTTACTCTTGCTGTGTTACGCGAATCTTTGACACAGTGGTCTTTTGTTTCATTGCAAATAGTCAAGTCCCTAATACTCATTTCGGGGTTCGCTAAAGGCAATTATAAGCCACCGTGTTTGGTATCTTTTAGTTGCTGTACAATACGTGCTGATGATAAAATGTGAAGTAATCGAGTATGATTAGAGTAGCACAAATTAATCTTCAGTATACCCGTTCAGCAGCTGTGAATCTAGCTCGAGTTTTGCAGGAAGGAATGATTTCCATAGCTTTGGTTCAAGAACCGTATATCCATAACGGAAACATCTGCGCTATAATGCAACTTGACCCCATCTTCGTAGCTTTCAACAAAAATGGCATGATAAATCCACGTGCAATGTCTCATGTATATTGCATACTTACGAATAGTGCTATTGAAGCATGTCTTATATCCGATTTCACAACTCGTGATATTCCTGCTGTCACGGTCAATATGACTATTGATAGCAGGAAATACGTCTTGTGCGACACATTTGCACATTTTGATGATTTCAAAAGAGATGAATCATACTGTTGTAGATCAATTACCGGCAGTGATGCAAATGGCCAACACATAATTTGGGGCAGCTCGGATAAGAATTTGAAAGGCACTGAGTTGATGGAATACTTAAGTTGCACAAATATGTATACACTAGACCTCTCCACATTTTGAAAAAGTTTTGAAATATACATCGGTCAGCTCAAATTTTTATTCTAGGTGTGAATTTAAGAACTTTCACCAAAAATGGCTTAATTTGGACATGATTTAGAGGTGTCTCCAATCAAAAATCGTGTTTTTGCTATGTTTCCGTAGAAAGATCACTTTCACTCTGATTTAATAGGCCCTACATGCCCACATATCATCAAAGGTTGATCCATAGACATATCTTAACATTTTTTAACAGGTGAACATAGCTTTAATCACAATAGAAAATTTGTGAGCTGGATTTTCATATAGAAAAGTATATCAAAACCAAGGAAAATTAGTAGTATTTTTTCTTGGTTTTGGTATTCTTTACTATATAAAAAACCTGTTAACAAATTTTTTATTGCGATTAGAGCTATGTTCACCTGTTAAAACATGTTAAGATATGTCTAAGGAACAATCTTTGATGATATGTGGGCATGTAGGGCCTATTAAATCAGAGTGAAAGTGATCTTTCTACGGAAACATAGCAAAAACACGATTTTTGATTGGAGACACCTCTAAATCATGTCCAAATTAAGCCATTTTGGTGAAAGTTCTTAAATTCACACCTAGAATAAAAATTTGAGCTGACCGATGTATATTTCGAAACTTTTTCAAAATGTGTAGAGGTCTAGTATATACTTACTGTAGTAAGCCTCCCAACATTTGCACGATGTGGCGGAGAAGAGGTGTTAGATGTAACTCTTTGCTCTGACGATATTACACAGAAGTTGGAAAAACTAACTCATAGCCAACGAGCTCGAACCGTCATTATTTGACTATAATCAGAGTAAAATGGGGTCAAATAGGTATGGGCGTATAGGCTCTATCCCATTTGGCATAATGTCATTCGGCATAATGCCCTTTGGCATAATGCTATATGGCATAATGACCATTTGGCATAATGGCAATTTGGTATAATAGTCATTTGGCATAAAGGTTATTTAGCATAATGGTCATTTGGCATAATGCCATTTGGCATAATACCATTTGGCATAAGAATTATTTGGCATAACCAATTAGCACCCCGCATTTACTGAATGTGCGCAAACAAGGAGAATGCCTATGCGTTATGAGTGCCGGGTGAATGGTGATTGACGGTCCAGGAACGATCAACCTGGTCTACAATACATTTCACTAGTTTATTTCGTCTGATTTTTACTATCGAGGGGTGAACTGCACTTTCCCACGATGCTGCGTTCCCTTTGGTGTTTGCTCTGATGACAAGCAAATCAGAATCTCTCTATAGAGCAGCATTGTCTAAGCTTATCGAAATTGCTGATAAGATCGACGTTGAACTGCATCCAGAAGTGATTTTAACAGATTTAGGAAGGTTTTTACCAATGCGTTTGTCGCAGAGAAGCCTGGTTCAAGGCATAATTGATGTTTTTTTTTTCATTTAAGCATGAACTGGTGGAAATATATCCAACAAAATCGTTTGTTGCAGATTTTCAATAAAAATGAAAACTATATTAATACACACAAAAAAACACAGACTCTCGCATTTTTACCTGCCGAAAAAATATCTGACGCCTGCGCAAACATCAAATCATCAGCACCGACTGAACTTACTGGATTTTTCAAGTATGTTGAAGAATGTTATGTGTTAGGCAAATCTAGACTAACAACAAAATCATGTTCTATCAATGACGATGCGGTAGACTTGGGTGGAACGCCCAACTCCTACTTAGCAGAAGGCAAAGGATTCTTCATATTTCCTTTCGATCATGTCCATATGAGCCTGCCTAGTCCTAGTTTTCCGTTCTAAGTTTATAACTGATTCACTCTAGAATACCTATCCGTCTTTCAGTTTCATTGCTTTCATTTCTCTTAGTCTTAAATTTGCCGAAAATAGCCAACAAAATCGATACAGTAGAACCTTCGGGCAATTAAAACATAGTAACATAGTAACACAAAATCAGGCCGAGTACATACAACGGAACCTTTGTATCCTCCTGATCTTTGGTCGGCTTACCGAAACATGAAAGATGGAATCCCACGTACCACCAACCAAATTGAAGCATGGCGCGGTAGTTGGAATCGTCTGGTGGGTCGCAGTGCTGGTCAGATGCATATCACCGAAGGACTGAGACTAGAAGAAAAATTTATCGCTTCACAAATCTTGGTGCATATGTCACTAACCTCCGAGAAGAAGCGTCGTACCAAAGATCAGATAATTGATGCGAAACTCTGCAAAATTGTTACGAACTTACAAAATTTTGATACTATTGATTATCTTCAATAGCAGCAAATCTGGACTCGCAATCAAGACGATTTTTTAAATTAAATTTTCTTATCCCTATGACGGTTAATACGAATAAAATCATTGAATATCATTTATTTTGTTTTAATTTGCACATAAACTATCAAAAGAAACAGAACAACCAGAACAAACGCTTAGTTCACTGAATTTATCTACACAAGGATTTTAAAAGCAAAATTTGTTTTCAGTCAGATATCATAAATTGTGGAAATATGAAATTAGGAATTTGCAAACTTTCGCATTAAAGAACAGGTCGTAGTTAAAAGAAGGATGAATTTTCAGTAAAGTATGTCATTTATCTTTCAATAATTAGTATCAGTACAGACTAGATAGTTCGGTATAAATCATTGATGATTTTCCCTTCTTTTAAACATAAGATGTTCTTAAATAGAAAGATTGTCAAAATTTCTATTTAAAATTTACATAAGTAGAATGAAATCCTTAGATGCTAACTTGTCGTTAATCCAATGTTCACTTTGCCAAATAAAAAATATAATAGAATTATGGCAAATGGCGTTACACCAAATGGCGTTATGCCAAATGGCGTTATGCCAAACGGTTTTTATGCCAAATTGCCATTATGCCAAGTCACCTTTATGCCATCTGACTATTATGCCAAATAACCATTATGCCAAATGGGGTAGAGCCTTGGCACTCACTTTCCGACTTCATTTCGACAAGGCAAACCGCCAGATGAGATTCATGTTTAAAATTTCTAATGAATTTAATGACCCTCTCTGTCGCCGCTCACTGCATTGCGCATTGGTACGGTTGATATTGGAATCTAACTCCATAAAATGGTGTCCGTATCAAGCAACATGGATAGCAAAAATTGAAGCAATTCAATGAAAATTTGTTCGTTATGCACTAAGACGCCTTCCGTGGCAGGTCCCTATTAATCTTCCACCATACGAAGACCGTTGTAGATTATTAGGTTTCCACACGCTTGAAACGAGAAGGAAGCTGTTTTCGTCGCTAAGATTCTTCTAGGAATGTCGGATACGCCGGAACTGTTGGGTCAACTCCACATCTATGCACCGGAACGTGTGCTGAGAGAGGGTATAAAGAATTTCATCTGTTCAAGTGGATCAGCCTCCAAATAATGCAAAGTTCCGTTCGAAACATTACCTGATCGTGTGAAAGGAAAGAGCTCGTCATCAATGAAAACGCGTCTGATATTTCGCGTGAGTATATTATAATAAATAAGATATTGTTGCAGTGAATAATCGAAAGCAACATGATCGAAGGAGAAGGAAAAGGAATTCACAAAAAAATGCTCCGAAGGGCAAACGTGATCGTCGCACAGCTAAGGAACCACGTTAGCCGGAATGCACAACTTCAATTCTACACTCTGACGACGACGAAGACACCTAAGAAGTCATTCACATGTTCAAAACCAGACGCAGCTGCTGAAAACACTTGTTTTTCAACATTTCTTTCCGCGGTTTCATTATTTGCACTTCTTCATTTTCTTACTTGAATGATGCCAATGGATTGAATTTAGTATTTATGTTAATAGTTTTCAAATAATCTGCAGGATCCATACTCTTCAAAGAAAAGTTTAACCGCTGATTTTCTAGACATAAACATTGTTTTATTTTATCTCGCACATAGTGATCCCCAGATTTTAAAAACATCGAAAAAAGTACCTTCGCCTTATTGGATTTATTTTTTTTTTATTCATTTCGTTTATTTGATAGGCACAAATGCGTTAGCTTGGCGGTGCCAAATTCTTTTGTTTTTACATTTTGTATATTTTAAAACTAGGAGGTTACAATGTTGAAATATTTTTTTAAAAAAGAAAAATTTTACAGCTATCTTAAGACTAGAAATAAGATTCTATATACAAGAGAGGGGGCGAAAGATTTTTTTTATGAAAAAAATTTAAAACAAGGAATTCAATAGTAATAATTTTTAGGAAATATTTACAGTTATCTTAAAACTAACAATATAGTTTGGTACACAAAAGGGGGAACAAATATTTATGAGAAAATTCGCAGGTGTTTTAAGACTAGGGATACAATTCTATTTACAAGATGGGGGACAATAGTTTTAACAAAGAGGTAAAATTACAACTATCTTAAAACTAGGAATACAGAATACAAATTTGAACTTTTTTAGCGGAGACTTATGCTTGGTCAAGATATTCAGAGGGGGGCTGTAGAAGCAGTTGCATCAAGGACAGGGGAGAGAAAGCGTAGATGGTGACCGGGAGAGAAGAGCAAAACTTGCAACTTTCGCTCAAACGGGAGATCAGCGAAAGATTACCGCCTCAGTCTAGTAGGTCGGATTAGCGGATGGTATTCTTCGGACCCGCGGGGAATCCTTCAAAAGTCATCGGACCTTGAGTCGCTCTCGCTTCAGTTTCCGTAGTGGTAAGTGCGACGGCGGTTACATAGTTGCAGTCTGGAGCTGATCGGTCCCACAAGGCAAGAGAAAGCTTCTAAAACGAGAAATAAAAAGAGAGGGGCTAAATTGGGATATTTGTCGTTTTTATGAAAGTATAAATAAGGGACATATAGGGGAAATCACGATTTGCCAGTATATCTCGGACTGGGACATTGGGTGGTCTACCTCGGGCCCGAAGGGAATCCTTTAACTGAGACCTGGCGTCCAAGTACCCGGCGCATACCCAGGCAACGTGCTCGATGTCGTGATAGCCCTCGTCACAAGCGCACAGACTACTCTCCGCAAGCCCAATACGCCGCAGATGCGCATCCAAGGTGTAGTGGTTGGACATAAGTCGGGACATTACACGAATAAAATCCCGACCCACATCCATCCCCCTGAACCAAGGCTTCGTTGATACCTTTGGGATAATGGAATGTAGCCATCGTCCAAGTTCACCATTGCTCCACGAGGTTTGCCAACTGTTGAGTGTCCTCTGACGACAAATACTAAAAAATTCGTTGAAGCAGATTGGTCTTTCATATATGTCACCATTTAATGCGCCCACCTTTGCTAATGAGTCGGCCTTTTCATTGCCCGGGATAGAGCAATGAGAGGGGACCCAAACAAAGGTAATTTGATAGGATTTTTCAGATAACGTACACAAGGACTCCCGTATCTTCCCCAGGAAATATGGGAATTGCTTTTTGGGCTTCATCGCACGAAGAGCCTCGATGGAGCTGAGGCTGTCCGAAATGATGAAGTAGTGATCTGTGGGCAGAGTGTCGATGATCCCAAGGGTGTACTGAATTGCAGCTAGCTCTGCGACGTAAACTGAAGCGGGATCATTGAGCTTGAATGAAGCGGTGATAGTATTGTTGAAGATACCGAAGCCAGTGGACCCATCGAGATTTGATCCGTCAGTGTAGAACATTTTGTCACAGTCGACTTCTCGGAATTTATTATAAAATATATTGGGGATCACTTGCGGGCGTATATGGTCCGGGATTCCACGAATCTCTTCCTTCATGGATGTGTCGAAGAATACAGTAGAATCAGAAGTATCTAGGAAACGAACACGGCTGGGAGTATATGAAGAAGGATTAACGCTCTGTGCCATGTAGTCGAAGTACAAGGCCATAAATCGGGTTTGAGAATTAAGCTCGACGAGCCTCTCGAAGTTTTCAATCACCAACGGGTTCAGAATGTCGCATCGGATGAGCAATCGATATGAGAGTTCCCAAAATCGATTTTTTAGCGGAAGAACGCCCGCCAGCACTTCGAGACTCATCGTATGGGTCGAGTGCATGCAACCCAAGGCAATGCGCAAGCAACGATACTGGATTCTCTCCAGTTTGATGAAGTGTATGTTCGCAGCGGAGCGGAAACAGAAACACCCGTACTCCATCACCGACAATATCGTTGTTTGGTATAACCTGATCAGGTCTCCTGGGTGAGCACCCCACCATGTTCCAGTTATTGTTCGGAGAAAATTGATCCTTTGTTGGCATTTCTGTTTCAGATACCTAATGTGACATCCCCAGGTACCTTTAGAGTCGAACCAGACCCCGAGATATTTAAATGTGAAAACCTGGTTGATCGTTGCACCCATTAATACAAGCTGGAGTTGTGCCGGCTCACGCTTCCTAGAAAAAACAACCAACTCAGTTTTCTCCGTGGAGAACTCAATACCCAGCTGAAGAGCCCAAGCAGACAAATTGTCCAAGGTATTTTGTAATGGTCCTTGCAAGTCGGCAGCTTTGGGCCCTGTAACAGAGACCACCCCGTCGTCTGCAAGTTGCCTTAGCGTGCATGAATGGGCAAGACAATCGTCAATGTCATTCACGTAGAAATTGTAGAGCAGGGGGCTTAGACATGAGCCCTGGGGAAGACCCATGTAGCTAAATCGCGATGTTGTTAAATCGCCATGCGAAAAGTGCATGTGCTTTTCAGACAACAGGTTTAGCAAAAAGTTATTTAAAATTGGCGAAAGACCATGCTGGTGCAGCTTCTCTGACAGAATGTTGATAGAAACTGAGTCAAAAGCCCCCTTAATATCCAAGAAGACTGATGCCATCTGCTCTTTGTTAGCATAGGCCATTTGGATTTCTGTAGAAAGCAACGCAAGGCAATCGTTCGTCCCTTTGCCTTTGCGGAAGCCAAATTGTGTATCTGACAGTAAGCCATTTGCTTCAACCCAATTGTCGAGGCGAAACAAGATCATTTTCTCGAACAACTTCCGAATACAGGACAGCATTGCAATCGGCCGATATGAGTTGTGGTCGGAGGCTGGTTTTCCTGGTTTTTGGATGGCGATGACCTTCACTTGCCTCCAGTCATGAGGGACAATGTTACCCTCAAGAAACTTGTGAAATAAATTCAACAAGCGCCTTTTTGCAGTGTCAGGTAGATTCTTCAGCAAGTTGAATTTGATTCTGTCTAACCCTGGGGCGTTATTGTTGCATGATAAGAGAGCAAGTGAGAACTCCACCATCGAAAACGGTGTTTCGTTCGCGGTATCGTGAGGAGACGCGGCGCGGTACGTTTTCTGTACCGGGACAGAGTCCGGACAGATCTTCTTGGCGAAAGCAAATATCCAACGGTTTGAATATTCCACGTTCTCGTTGGTACTATTACGGTTACGCATACGTCGAGCCGTACCCCAAAGAGTGCTCATCGCTGTTTCTCTCGTTAACCCGTCGACGAACCGGCGCCAATAACTACGTTTTTTGGCTTTCATTAGACTCTTCATTCGCCTTTCTAACGACGCGTACTGTAGATAGCTAGCGGGTAACCCGTCTTCCCGGAAGGCCTTATATGCAGTAGACTTTTCCGCGTACAGCTCTGAGCACTCTTTATCCCACCACAGGGTGGGAGACCGTCCATGGGTATTCGCGCTGGGTACTGGTTTAGTCTGAGCTTGATTCGCACTGTCGAGAATCAAGCCAGCCAAAAACCTGTACTCTTCCTCCGGAGGAAGTTCTTGAGTGGATTCGATTTTAACGGATATCGCGGTCGCGTAACTCTTCCAATCAATGTTCCGTGTGAGGTCATACGATACATTGATTGTTTCCGATGGTCTTGAACCGTTAGCAATTGAAATCACGATAGGCAAATGGTCGCTACCGTGGGGATCAGGGATCACCTTCCACATGCAATCTAACTGTAGCGAAGTCGAGCATAGAGATAAATCCAACGCGCTCGCGCGTGCTGGTGGTGTAGGAATTCGCGTCATTTCTCCCGTGTTTAAGATGGTCATGTTGAAATTGTCGCAAAGATCTTGGATTAATGTTGATCTATTATCATCATGAAGACAGCCCCATACCGTACCGTGCGAGTTAAAGTCTCCCAGAACTAGCCGCGGTGCCGGTAAGGATTCCGTGATATTACAAAGCGTTCGGTGCCCTACCGAGGCTCTAGGAGGAATGTAGATGGAAGCAATGCAAAGGTCTTTACCTTTGATTAAAACTTGACAAGCGACAATTTCAATGCCTGGTGTCGAAGGAAGGTTAATTCGGTTGAAAGAATAGCACTTTTTGATCCCCAAAAGTACTCCTCCATAGGGGTTTTCTCGATCCAGACGAATTATATTAAAGTCGTGGAAGTTGAGATTTATATCGGAAGTTAACCAAGTTTCACATAATGCGAAAGCATCACATTTTAAACTATTTAGTAAAAATTTAAAGGAATCGATTTTCGGGAGGATACTTCTGCTGTTCCACTGTAGAACAGTGATCGAATCGGTGACCTCGTTCGATGACTTAGCCATCGAAGGATACGATCGCTGCAAGGAGGGGCCATTTAGTAGTCAACTGCTTCAAAAATGTTTGCACTATAGGGAGAAAACGTATCAGAAGGCTTTTAAGAGGATCAGTAACATTGAAAGCTGTGAAAATTAAGTCCACTATGTCAGAAAATTTCATTAGTCCGCTACTGGACTGAGTATCTGTTTGAAAAAAGGGGACACTTGGGGTTTTTGGTGTCCCTGGAAGTGGTGGGTACTCCTTGTTAGAATTAATATTTCCAAGTCCTGGAGCAAATTGCTTCGGCTTTTGTGCATCACTTCCGTTGGATTTATTGATTGCGGTTGGCGCACTCTGAGTGGACGACACCTTGGCACCCTTACTAGGCAATGTAGGGGATGCTAGATTTCTCCTCTTCCTGGATTCACCTGGGTTAACCAATGATGTTCCCTCTTGTGGGTCGTCAGATTCTTGCTCAACGCCAGCCAAAAGAGCAAAGCAATTTTCGGAAGGGACAGATGGCGAAGCACTCTTTAGCATTTCTGCATAAGAGTGCCTCGAGCGATCCTTAAGGGAGCGCTTAATTTTATCCCCGCGCTGCTTGTACGCCGGGCATGACTTAAGAGCATGCGGAGGGCCCCCGCAGTAAATACACTTCTCAGTTTCTCCACCGCAAGTGTCATCCTCATGCTCTCCCTCGCATTTGCCGCACCGTTTTTTATTGCCACAATAAGTGGCTGTGTGGCCCAGTTGCTTGCAATTGCTGCAGTTCATTACCCGCGGTACAAATAGGCGAACAGGTAGGCGAACCTTATCCAGGAGGACATAGTTGGGAAGAGCAGATCCGGAGAAAGTCACCCGAATCGAGTCTGACGGAGAATAAGTTGTCTTATCATCTTCAGTTTTTGCGGAATACAATTGCTTGCATTCCAGAATTTTCACCTTTTGAAGTGAAGGGTCCTTAAAGCAGCCAACCCCGTACTTCAACAGGTCTTCGCACTTTAGACCCGGTTCGGCGACGACCCCATCGATCTCCACAACTCTACAAGGCACATACACTTTGAATTGCCTCGTAAAACGCTCGCTGCGAGCAATCTGGTTTGCCTGGTCGAGGTCATTTACTATAACGCGTATCTTATTAGCTCGAACACGTGTTATCTGAGCCACGGACGGGTAGTTGGCAGTCAGCTCCCGTGAGATTTCTAGAATATTGGGCGATTTCGTGTTGGGCCGGAAATACACCACCCAGGGTCCAGTCGAACTGGCTGGGTATGTTTTAATACGGGGAGGACTGGGGGAATCAGGGGAGGGAGTAATTTCGGGTTTATCCGGTATATCCATGGGAATATCATTCCCATCCAATGTTACTTCGCCCTCGGCCATTTAGGCACGAGGATAACACGTGGTGTAAACGAGAGATGAAACTTATATTCAGGGGAAAGGGCAGAAGTAGAGACCGAGCGGGGAAAGGGAAATGAAAGAAAAAAAAATACTTAGCTTATATAGCGGCGATTCCGGCTATTCTGGTATTCACTTCACCAGCCTGGGCACCGGCGAACAAAGACTGCCTCGAACAATGGTTGACCTTCACTGACAATTTATTCTTGTTCACTTTATGCACAGCACCAGAAAACGAACTGCTTCGATCGAGAGCTCGGAGAGTTATGAATTGGATTTATTTTGAAAAATATTTAACCAGGTATAAAACCATTACAGCCAGAGCGTTGCTAGATGTATAACTTTTTCAACGATTACTTGCTTGTCAAAATCAAAAATACCAACGAGCTTGCCAAAGAAAGTTGACCAACTCTACTCTACTCTACCTTTGATCATTTAAACGTCACGCTAGTTATCGTCACATATCGCAATCCTAAATCTACTAACTGGGACCTCTACAAAGAGGACTTGGAGACTAGGTACCAATGAATCTTCCGACGATCGATCTCAAAGTGACTTTGATGAGGTCGTGAATAAAACAAAGTTATGTGCGGGCGAATGACCATCCGGTTAAAGTCCTCAATAAACAAGTTACGATTACAATGTTATGTAGAAGACGTAGAAGAATTACTGGAATTACTGACGTAGGATCGAGTTGGGAGCATTTAAGTAGGTTTGCAATGCATACAGAAATGCCCTTCTCTAAGTGAAGTGGTTGGGAAGATATCTGCATAAAGATCTCGAGTCTTAACGAAACTAGTTCTAATTCTTGGGCATTTGCTCGTAGAATCATGACAACCGAATCGATCAAATAAGCGATTTCAAGTTTTGCTCCTTATAAGTCTCCGGAAAATGATGGAATCATTCCAGAGGATAAGAAATTTTTTTTGAAGAAGCATCTTACTTGTAGTCTTGCAAGATACATTCAATTAGTGTGACGATTATTTTATACGATTATCTCGTAAAATTAATTTTCATACCTATAAACCGACCAGTCTGACCTCCATTTTTCTCAAAGCAGTGAAAAGTTCAATCGACCACTACATTCGGGACTACCACCCTGTTGCACAATGTTGTCCACAACAGTGGAAAAGCTTTTTGGCAAAAGCAATCAATGTTAGGAGGTTTTATTGATAATGAATGTGCTTTTGACAACGTGTTTTTCGAACCCATGTTAGAAGCAGCACGGAGTACCTTTTTATATATAAGGAACTAGATACACGCAATGCTTAGCAACCGACATCTGTGCTCATTGTTAAGACAAGTAAAGAAAAGGACGCTAAGTGTCAGCGGATATCCTACAGGTGGTGTGCTGTCACAACTTCTATGGAACCTCGCCGATGCCTTGATGAGACAACTTAAGCACTATTTACATCTATCCGATCCGTTTCAGTTCCGGTTCAGTACAGTGCACGGAAGCCAATATTCTTTAATACAATGCAAATGCGAGCATTCACACTTGTCCGGGAAGGTGCCGTGCCGGACAAGTGTGAATGCTCGCATTTGAATTATATGAAAGAATATTGGCGTCGGTACACCGTACTGAACCGGAACTGAAACGGATCGGATAGGTGTAAATTTGAGTTTTATGAGCATGAGTTTTGTACATATTATGATGAACGGGTGTTCAATAAAAAATGAGAATGATTTCAATACCTTTCTGTAATTAAAGTAAAGAGCGTAATTTTTTTCTCTCAAAGAGAATTGCTCTCTGGACTTCCCAGAAATGGGTAGCATGTTTTTTTTCACTAGGGTGCTGTCAGTTCAAACGAAGATGGGGTCGAAACAGCAAGCACTCCGCGAGCGTGTGGTACGGTTTTATGAAACGAATGGTCATCGTGGAAAAAAGTTTACGGTAGAACATTTTCTAGACGAAAACGTGCTCGTAAGTACAGTTTACCAGATCCTGACACCCCTGAGTATGGAGCGGAAGACCGGTAGCGGCTTTCCGGCGAAGATAATGGCGAAGAAGAAGAAGGAAGCGCTGAAAAAACTGTTAGAAAACAAGGACGAAGGGAGTTACGGCCGTAAATGTCACTGCTCCCATACCTTGATTCACCGAACCCTCAAGATGGACAACATCATCTGTCGAAAGAAGACTCGGTCCCCCGAGTACACGGGTCGAGCAGATAGCGATCGCGAAATCGCAGTGCCGGTGGATGATGAAGAACTACCGCGGGATGTCGTTCGTGCTGGACGACGAAAGTTACTTTCCGCTCTCAAAAACCCACATTCCAGAAAATGACAGCTACTATTCAAGCGACAAGTCGGCCACACCCCCCGAAGTAAAATATAAGTTTAAGCATAAATTTGAAAAAAAAAAAAATATATAATATACATCGCCACATCGGACAGAAGGATTTCAAATCCGTGGTTCAAGCCGAGCGGTCTGGCCATCAATCAATAAGTGTACCAGGAGGAGTGTCTTAAGAAAAAATTTCTGCCGTTCTTAAAAGAGCACCATGCGGATAAAAAGTACGACTTCTGGCCGGATAAGGCGTCTTCCTATTACACCAAGAAGACGCTGGAGTATCTTGAGCAGAAAAAGATACCGTACGCGTCGAAACAAATGAACCCGACCCAGACTAGCCCCAATGCCGTCCCCGGCTCCTTCAATGTGTTTAAAAATTGTATAAAAATGCCCTAGTGTACAAAAATAATTGGCGGGCCAAGGGTACAAAGCAGTTGACCACCAGAATCCGAAGTTGTATCCGGGAGATGGACGTCAGTGCCGTCCAGCGCTCTTGTGAGAGCATCGCGACTAAGTTGCCTCGTACGGCTGACCAGGGTCCTTCTCCAATATTAATTGACGTTTTTTTAAGAATAAAGATTATGTTCTTTATAAATAATACTGAATTCGTTGAAAACATTTTTTTTTGGTTTTGAACTACACGACTGAAAAAAACAAAATTTTTATTGAACACCCGTTATATTGACGGCTCTGGTCGAGATGAGCTCCAAATTTGCCTCTTTTGCTGATAGTTTGAAAGATTTTTCAAACACACAGTTTTTTCGTTATTAATGCATGTTATACATACTCTCAAATTTAATACCACATTGCTGAACATATTTGCTATAAAATGGCGAACAAATCGATTAATTCCATGTAGTAGAACAAAAGAAATAAATGTGCCAAACCTTACGCGACTTTTCTTCCGAAATTTTCAAAAGGGCTCCCTATATTGAGAGGTGAGTCGTTAGTCACGACAAAAAATGCATTATCCTGATATCAACCATCTTTGTAAAGTTTTATCACTATAGTCTCATTCCTTTGAACAGTACCCAGCATATCACATACTGTGAATGTGATCCTTCTAAAAGGCTCTTATTGGCGCATCGTGAAAATACATGAATCTACAATTTATTGGAATTATTCATGGCTCATAAGCTTGTGAACATCCAAAAGTTTTCGATACTGACGGCGCAAAATCGACAACATTTCTTAACGATGATTTCAATTGCAGAATAACATTCCATAGCGTGCAGCTTACACCGGCATTACGACTACATGTCTTTGTCTGCCAGTTATAAGCCTCTTATTCAATTACTCAATACAGCCACTTAATTATAGTGCTGCTACTCAAGCCCGTCCCTATACCGACATCAATTCGTTCAATCTGATGAAGTATCATACCGAAACCAATCCACAAGTTCAAGCCGCTGTTAGGGCTTTGGAGTACGGCCCATATATCAATCTGCTCGGCAGACATGACAACTCTCTCTCTCTCTCTCTGTGCTGGAGCCCCATCCCGGCCGTCAACCCACACTTACCATTTCCAACGCTCGTAGATTCCAAAATGATAAACAGAGTCGTGCACCATTTCGTCAAATGGACCAGCCCACTCGGGGGCTCCAGTCGCCTTCTTCGTCGGCCGCTACCCCAAAGCATTGGTTTGCGTGGCTTTTGTGGGTTTGCCAATGATGACAACGTCGCTCCGTCGGACTCGTATACTTCCCCGGGATTTCAGTACGAGCAAGCTGTTCGCATCGGCCTATGTTCGAGGATTACCACACCAACCAGATATTTCAATTTGCTGCCGCCTGTGCCACTGGTATTGAGTGTTCTTTCGGATTCTTATCGGAATGGAACCGGAATGGTCGTGGAAAAAAGGATCAATTTAATACAGGCGCCGGCAACGGCGACGACGACGACGACAACGGCTACAATCGTCCGATGCTGGCCCAATCGCTGTCCGGGGATTCAACTCGAGAGTGACCCGAGCGAACAAAGAAGCATAATTTCGGAAAATATGGGCAAATATTGGCGGTGGTTTCACGACACTGTTGGCAGGGAAAACTTGTCCAATCCACTGACCCGAAGATTCCATCCCTTCTTAGTTGCCACTTTGACGAAATTTGCGCGCGGCTTATCGCATCGGTCCGGCCAAGCCTAGCCGGCGGCTTTTCGGTTTAGTGTTGGGTCGGCGCAATCTGTGTGAACGAGAGAGAGAAAAAGATCCGATAAATATAACGTTCGGGCGGAAATTGATTAAATGACATTTATGATGCATATATCACGTTCTGATGGAAACTATACACAGTTAAGTCACGTATTCGGCTTAGACAAACTGAACCGTCTTTATTGGTTTGGGAAACCTTTCATTGCGGATGCTTATATTTTCAATATCGCGTAGGACCAATCTTGTCGATGCGAGAGCCCATCAAAATGTGAAGCATGTTAAAACAACTGCAACTATATGACTACGATCCTGTCGACACTAAAGAAGGTCAATGTTTGAATATTTCATGACGGATCACATTATGTTCCAAATCAAATCAAGTGACGAGTATGACCATGCATCTTATAATTCGCCCCATAAGTGTTTTACCTTTTAATAAGTCTGAGTTACAACAATAACAAAATTAATTGCCAGCGATACTAGTCAAAATAGTAGCCAAGAAACTATGTACTATATAACAAAAGCTTCTTTCAATTAATAAAATTTACAGTGCGTTTGACAAAACTTCCCGTTCTGGCGCCATGAACAATTCCCATTCTCCAGCGCTCCGTTGTTGGTTTTGATTAACTCTCCGTCGTCGGTCGTTTGTTATCGTTCTTCGCTTAGTCCTGCTGCGAGACAATAGATACCCAGGAAAAGTTTCCGCTCGGCAAGCACTAACTTTGCACGCAGTTGGACAATAAGAAACGGCGACACAGAATCAGTGGAATCGAGAAAAGCGCAAAGTTCAGTACAAAAGAATTTGGGACTGAAAAGGCTTCAGAAGGAAGCTCTATCCACCCTTTGACATAGTTTTCTCCGGGCTGGACATTCAAAACGGGGCCCATTCGAAATATTTCCATAGAAGTTGATTAAATTGTCCGGGTTGGGGATAAATTGGGCCTTCTTGTGGAATACTCAAAGCGAACGGGTTTAAAACTTGTATTTCCGTTGACGTGGTTAATGATTGGTTTTAGTAATTGATAGTAACGGTCACCTTATTTGATAACTGTGAAGCACAGTGCGCCAGGGTTGTTAATGCGATACATTTTTCACGATAATTTATCGGCGTTACTCGTTAACGATAATGTATCGTCATCGGAAACTCCGTTAACGATAATGTATCGTCGCCTTCATCGTCATCGTCGATAATTGTATCGTCGCTTTCATCGTCATCGTCGGTTCATCGGTTATCGCGATACATGTTGCGTTACTTTCCCGTTTATTGGAGTTGAAGTAAATGCGGTTAACTTTCAATTGTTTAGAAATAAATACCTATTGAAAGACATGTTGTTGGCAGTTGAAAATCAATAGTTTTGGACATTTTCTATGCACAGCGGGGTCTGACGATGCGTCAAAATGAAATTATTTGAACTTTTCGGGAAAATGTATTATGTTGAAAGGAAAGCTGTTGGCAATTGAAAATCAATAATTTTGGACATTTCAATACGCAGAAGGAACCGACGATGTGTTAAAATTGAATTTTTTCAACTTTTCGAGTAAGTTGGTGCACAGAAGAGTCCCAGGTGCACAGTGTTTCCAAGCGGCAAAAGGTGATCAATATTGTTTTGACCATGAAGAAAGCAAATTTTGAGCTATTGTGCAATTAGTAATTTTTAGCACGCAAAAACATATATTGAAAAAACTACTAAACCACTATTATTAGGCCATTCACAAATTATACTACACATTCAAGTCGTGTGGTGATTAATAGATTTTATTATAATTTTAATTTAAACCAGAAGATTTCGGATTTTGAAAAGGAGAATATACATACATATTTCCAATGTTTGATTTCCTTTTCTAGTTAGGAAGCTTTTAGCCCCCTCCTCCGTTTCTTCTCTCCACTATGTAACAAGATGCTTCATGCTTCTTTCTTTTACCCTTAAATATGTAGTGTAATTTATGTACGGCCTCATAATAGAGTTTTAAACGTTTTTTGAATACAGTGAAGACCCGTTTTTATCAGCCCCTTGGCGAATTATAGGCTGATAAAACGATGACATTGACAAAATCGGCACATGTTTTTTCTGGTTCTGAAGAGACGAAGTCGAAACGCAAACATCTGCACTAACATATATTTTTTCTTTCTTTATAATAAACCGGAGCGGTTAAAATATTCTTCTTCAGTTCCTCGACAAAGCCTCATAACCCGTTCTGATCATTTAGTAAAAAAATTCCCTTAAGGAGGTCTTACAGTACAGTATTATTATTTTTGTATATTTTGCATCTCTAAGATAAGAAAAATATGCTAAAGAAGGAATTTACTCGAATTTGACTTGAACGTAAGCTAGAGCCCATCAAACGATTTTGATAGTGTTTGTTTTACAGATTCGTATTGGTATTCGTCTGCGGAAATTGGCGGCTTCCGTACCAAAATATCGCTTTTTGGGCACTAAAACATTCGATAACTTCTAAGTTGTAAGAGATACAAATAAACTTACATTACAAAAATTCTGTATTTTCTTATGCTGAACAACATCTTGGAACATTTAGAAATTCTACAAAATTACCAGGAAAAGTATTTTGAAAAAAGCAATTTTCAGGGGTATATCAAAAAAATGTCCACAAATGTAAATTAAAATTGACAGATAGACACATAGTCTCTTCAGCGAAGTTAATACTTAAGATATTCTCAACAACTTTGCCAAAGATTTTTTTTTTATTTTCATAAACATAAGCAAAAACTTTCTTCTCAGCTTTAGAGGGATTTATGACCCAACTAATACTTTCTAAATGCAAAAAATATAATTAAACTTTGCTGAAGACACTATAACTAAAAATGTTTTTCGTGGTTCAAAGAATTTCTTTCACCTTTTTGCCAATTTGGATCCTCGAGTGAATTGAAAATGTCCAAAACTATCGATTTTCAACTGCCAACCCTGCCCTTCAATATAAAAAGTTCGCGAAAAGTTGAAAAAAAATTCTATTTTGATGCACCGATGATACATTGAAAATGCCCAAAACTATTGATTTTCACTTACCAATAACTTCTTCAATATAACAAACTTTCCTCAAAAGTTGAAAAACTCCATTTAGACACATCGTCGAACCCCCTGTGTATTGAAAATGTCCAAAACTATTGATTGTCAACTGCCAATAACTTTCTCTTCAATATAAAACTCTCCCGAAAAGTTGCCAAAAAATTCCATTTTGACACATCGTCGGACCCCCCCCCCCCTGTGCATAGAAAATGTCCAAAACTATTGATTTTCAACTGCCAACAACATGTCCATCAATAGTTATTTTTTTCTAAACAATTGAAAGTTAACCGCAATAAACTTCAACCCCAATAAACGGGAAAGTAACGCAAAATGTATCGCGATAACCGATGAACCGACGATGACGATGAATACGACGATACAATTATCGACGATGACGATGAAGGCGACGATACATTATCGTTAACGGAGTTTCCGATGACGTTGACGGGTGGTTAACGTTATCGACGATGACGATTAATTATCGATTAACAACCCTGCAGTGCGCGAAATAAGTGTACCGTACACAATATAATATAACATAATATAACAGTTCTACGAGCTAACTCAAAGATTTTTGTGCGATTCATTAGATATAAACAAATAACAGGGATCATATGTTGACTTCTATGAAATAAATTACAAACAACTTATAAGAAATAATTATACCGCACAAATCCGAGTCAATGACTTTTATGCACATCACAAATCAGAGTTCAATTGATGACCTAATTGGTCAAGGCTTCTGTCTGTCACGTTTCAAGTTTACGCTTATTTCATAAGTCTGCAAAAACGATAAAATCAGATTCTATCACAATTGCTCATTATTAAGGTCACAAAATGCATACGTCTGAAATATTTATATATTTCATATTTATTCATATTTTTATTCAGATACAAATTTCTTTCCTTTACAATTTAAATTTCTTCAAAAATATGGGATAATAATTAGGTTTGGTTTGAAATTTTATCATTTTTTATATTTATACTAAAGGGAATACATTTTGACACATCTACATCTTAACAAAAAGTTAAGATCAACTTACTAAAAAAATAATGCAATTTTATTCAGACTAATGGATGCAGTTAGAAATATTTATAAAGATTAGATACACAATTTGTAATTTTTTGACAAGGCGAAACACTTGTAGGTTTTTTTATAAGGATGACAAAAGACACACACACAAGATGGTTTGATTCCATCATCAATAGAAAAGACCGTATAAGGAGTGGCGAGGGGAGGGCGGACAACAATGACAGGAAAAAAAGGAAATCAATCTTGCAGCATTTTGGCAAACAGAAAACTGTCAGTACATCATAAACCAGATCAGTGGCTGGCCTCCTTGAATACTCTGGGAACTCTTGGGATCAGATTTATAGATAGCTGTTAGCATGTCAACCAAAAGAGATAACTAAATTAGGATATCTATCGTGTTTAAAAATGTGTATATGGGAGATTGAGGATAACCAGCACATCTCAGCCTGGAACGAGGCCGAAACGATTCGTTACCCGGAGATCTGGCGCAAAAACACTAGGCGTGTGACCAGACAACATGTTTAATGTCGCGGTAACCGTCACCAATGATGATTGGACAAGACCCGAAGGAAGGCACGACCTTCATCTATCCTCTTTAACTAAGATTTGTTGATACCTAAACATTCATTGTCCCACGAAATTTACCAATTTTCGAGCGTCCTCAGACGAGAAATACTGAAAAACTTGTTGAAGCTACTCGATCGTTCATAAATATCACCTTCTAATGTTTAAGTGTCCGGCTTCTCATTACCATGCTAATCTAAGTGTCCACTTTCTCATTACACGAAATGGAGTAATGTGAAAGAACTTAATTTAATGGTTGTATCTGGTAATTTGGTAAGTTTCTTTTTTTGTTGTCGTCGAAAAAATATTCTTGGTTCTGTATATTCCGATTAAAGGTTGAATCTAATATACAATGTAGGGCCTAGTTGCGTTGCGTTGCGTTTCGTAAACTCGGTATACTTCGTAGATTTCAGACTGATGACTCTCATTTCCAGCCAGACTACTTGAGGAACATTGTTTGGGAATAACAATTGAACCAGTCCAAGTCCAAGAATTTCGCCTGAGAACCGCCATTGCTGGCCACGACCATCTTTACCGTAACTTGGGATATGAGAAAGGAAGTGTTGATGTGGTACTTACTTAACGGAAGGCCCCGACTCAGTGACACTCCCATAAGTACTACGGATTGGGTAGTGGGTGGGTTGTTAGTCAGGATTCGCCTCAAGCAAGCGATGCGACTGAGAATATATTTTCGTGCATAAGGAGTTTGAATATTTTATTGACTGCAGGATCCGTAAATGTTCTAGATGCGAAGGCGTTTGGCTCTGGATAACCGTTTATCGAGTTCATTAAAAACAACTTGAACTCCGGACAGCCGGCTGTCGGGAGTGTTGTCGGCTATATAAAATGGTCCATAAATAATGAATTTAAAGGGATGCGTTAATCTACATAAATTTCAGCAAATTGGAAAAGGGGTATTGTGGGCCGTTCATAAATTTGGTCACGCAAAGATTGCCCAATACTAACTAACTCTCTTATATTACCGCGTTCTTTATCCCCTTTGTCTAATACGAACCAAATGATGTTTTTTTTTGAGTACATTACTTTCATTTTCATTTCATTTTCATTTTGCAGCGTTTGGTGGGGCAATGAGAGCGCAAGTCAGGCCGATGATAGGAAAGGTAATGGCAGAATGGTCCATGCAGACCACAAAAACTCCATGGGAAAGGAACAGGGTGTGGGTTTGGGTTAGGGTTAATGGATTGATGTATACTTGACGAATAATTGCGCTGCAGAATGTGATGAAAAGGTACATTGACAGTACTACTGTTGACTGTTCAGAATTAAATATAGTATGTTTCTCCATAAGATTTGATAGCTAATGTATGTATTTTGTGATTATGTGATGCCAATTTATAAGTGCTAAAAAGTTCATTTTATCCCGTGGTTTTATCAAGTTTGTGAGACCGCAACCGTAGATGTGCGTGGAAGATCGCGAAAAGCTCAAGCGTTTGTATGTTCACGTGTTTGTCTCGTATGCCAGAACGTATGTGATTTCGCGTGTATAAATTCGATTTTGTAACTGTGTGGTCATATGCATATTCGCGTGTGTTCTTGAATGATCGCGCGGACCGTGAGTGTGCTGCTAATTTTTTAGTGTACGGTCAGGTACTAGAAGATAATTCCCCCATAACACTAGAGTTCCCGGTCACGTTTCCATGGAACGTGTTGTCCAATGAATATGAGCCTCATTTTTTTATTTGTCCAACTGAAGACATGAATCTAGGCTGTTAAGAACGAGGGCAGGGACATCCTAACGTGACCGACTCATGATCGCGCGAGCGGTGGGTTGTTGGCGAGATCGCGAGTATGTATGGATGATTACAATTACATGTTCGCGTTTGTGATCCGACTTGTGTTATCGCGAAGGCCAACGGCGTTTGTACGTTTTGAATGAGATATTATGAGTGTATATGAGAGAATATGCAATTGATTGTGTCAGTGAGCGTTACAATGAATATAAGTTAAGATATAGTAATAAAAGAAAAATGAACATGCGGAATTAAAAGAAAAAAAATGAAGACATTAAGTAGAAGCGTATAAATTCACTGATTTTTTGGTTTACTTGAGTAGTAGAAAAGCAAACTAATAGAAGTAAAACAAAAACAGACAAAGAAGTAGAAGAAAAGAACGGGAGGGACATATTCTAAGTTGCTTATATTTGGGAACATAGCCACTTTAATTTACGGTTTGATTCGCGTGGATGGTGGTTCTTCAAAATTACTAGGTACATTTTGAGCATTTGTCTTGATATGGTCCCAATACTTTGGATAGCTCACTTAAATTTTAAATTCAATACATTGTGCAATTGAATGATATTTACTTTAGATTTGGGTTTAAACTGGTATGGTCCGAGTACTTGGCTAATTGTTTGGCTAAGTTTTAATGCATTGTGCAAATTGGATGATATTTATTAGATTATATGTAATGAACCATCACCCATAGGATACTGCATCGGTCTGGATCTAGTTGAATTGATAGCAAAAATAATTCAATCTGCCAGTCGTCAGGGTATCCCTTCGCTTTCATCCACCGCCTGAAGCACGCGCCGTGTTGCTATTAGGTTCTAGGGACCAACAGAATCTACGGTCTCCAAGCTACAAATCCCTAAACATAAAAATTTGCAGTCTGGAGTCCACTGCCAAGCCCACGGCTAGGCCCTACATTGCTAATATACAACGTAGGTCCTAGTGACCAAAAATTAAAATACTGTTTCTCTCCTTAATCCGTCGACGAACCGGTGCCAATAACTGCTTTTTTCAGCTTCCATAAAAATTTTCATTTGTGTTCTTAAGGTGAATATATGTGAAGCCAAGAGCAAAAATTGTAATAATGTATCTACATTTTTTCCATACAGTAATGATATTTGTGAAAGAGATGAATGATACTACCAATACAATTTTGCCACGACTGCCGATAAAGCTGAGTAGTATTACCAATACTAAATCACAGCATGCGTGTTGGTAGGCACCGTCGCGTTTATTGGCATTGCGAAAAATTGAAAACTGAAGTGAAAATTCAAACGCACAAACAAGAGTTTTCGAACGTTTTTCTTCGATTATCTGCACATTGACAGCAATTTTGAAGTTTTAGTAGTAAAAGATTAAAGTGTCGTGGGTGTTTCTTGCTTTAGTGTGTGATAAAAGTGCATTTGAAAAAGTGCAGTGAAAATTCGAAGGAGAAAAATAAGAGTGTTTCGCAAAGAAACCCTGAGTGAAGAAAACGACGCACAAGAGAAGAACTACTGATAGTATTCTGCCATAAACTCGGGTATAGTATATAGGAAAATGTTCCAGCTTCTTCAAGTAGCAATTTTGTGGCACACTGACAAGGTTAGTGTACTGAAAAGTTTATTTTTATATTTGCTCATGTCTGCTACATGGTTAGTCAGGGGAAAGAGAGGTGTGAGTGTAGCTTAGGAGCCATATTACGTGGGACCATTAACCGTTATGGGGTACCCGGGTACCTTTTTAGGTTTAAATTGATGAAATTCCAATGTTTTATCCATAGCTGGGAATTGAAACTTTGTATCATCTTAGAACTTCACTAAGTCAAGCTTTTCGTTTAATAATATTGTTGAAATAGTAAGGGGGAGTAAGGAGGGGCTCCTGATTTTTTTACTACGTGAAAGGCCGTCGAGGGTACCCGAGTACCCACAAAACTGAAATGCCAATAACTAACGCAACTAACCGATTTATATGCGGGATATGTCGACAGTTCATGCAGGGTCTCTCCACAGAAGGAAAACTTCATGATTCCCTCCGCATTTTCCTCACCGTGCCTTGTGTCTACAATGGGTAACTCTAGGGCCCCATTATTTGCAATAACGGCAGTTCATGTCCCTCGGTACAAAAAGGTGAATAGGTAGACGAGTCCCGTTCAAAAGAACCAACTTTTGAAGAACAGATCCGACGAAACGCTCGAAGTGAGTCTGATGGAAATTAGGTCGTTTTCTCATACTAATCGACTTTTGCTTAACGCAATTGCTTGGATTACAGAATTTCTACTGCCTGAAGCGAAGGGTTATGAAAGAAGGCTACCCCGTATTTCACAAGTAAGCCTCTCTCTGAGACTACACCATCAATCTCTACTTCCCGGGCGGGTACGTAGACAAAATAGTTTTTGTACACGCCCGAGTGTTGTTTAGTTTGGTCCAAAAGGTGTGTATTGAAAAGAAGATTAATCTGCATTATTTTTGCCTTCGGTATTCAAATCGACCTCCATTAATCCTGAAAGGTCGTCGGAGATACCTTCCCATTAGTCAACAATGTCATGCGGGCTTCAGTATCCACCAAATCGCAGTTCTATCGCAGGGTATGGAAAATTAATGCAACAGAGTTTAAACGAATGGAGTAGTTGGTACTTAGCTGCACAAATGCTCCATCAGTAATCAACAAACACATTTTTGCTGAGCCGGTAATCATACAGCCCATTAACAAAGGGTGTTTTCAAATGGGTACCAGCTAAGGAATTTTCATTTTCACTTACACACGCCATGTCTGAGCTTTCGTCAGTACGGTTAGAAATGACTCCAAATCTCACTACCCACTCGGGAAAAAGTGTTCCGCCGGCCCTGCTGAGTTTGGAGGTTGCCCGACTAAATTGAAAAAGTCTTTTCCGTTGGGCCCCAAGTTTGCATGAACACAGTTTTAAGTTGAAGCTTGGAAATCAAAGAAAAGTTTGAAATATAGTTTTCGCGAAGAAAACCTTTTTTTCGATTTTATGGAGTACAGTAATACCTCACTATAAAGTAACCTCGATATAAAGTAACCCCGACATAACGTAACTCGATATAACGTAATTTCTACCTCGATATAAAGTAACTTTATTTTGAAGACCAAATATTGACAAATGTCAACTCATAATCGATTGTTATGGTTATAGTTGCATTTTAAATTATTTTGGACAGAGATTTATTTATTTTTTCTTTGCATTAAAAATACCAAAGTTATATCATTGACATAATTCTGAATATTTTATTTAATTAAATAAAACCCACAATTTAATAAAACCCAAATCTCGAAATGGCGATATGTAAGTGTTCCATTTTCACAACATGCTATCGAGGTTGATTCGTTTCTGGCTATCCCTCAGTTCATGAAAATTGTAGGAAAAAATCTGTTAAACTTTCATTAGATTTGAAGTGAGAGCCCTATGTACTATCACGACACTCAGGTTATGCCCAGACAATACCCACAGGCACAAAAAATTTCTTCAAAAACCATCTTCCGGTTTGATTCTAGAGTAAATAGAACCGGAGATATGATCAAAAGAAAATCAAGGGCTTTGGCAATTTGCCCAAACGGAGAGTGCTCCCATGACCCGAGGGGTGGTTCAATTGATACAAAAAATTGGGTTTTTATATATTGGCCCTAGATGAACAATTCCACCAAATTTGGTTCAAATCCGTGAATGTCGATTACACGTCCCTTGATCACTTCGCGTGGAATGACCCATACACATTCTAGGTAAAAAATACCTAACCCCTACGTTGAGATTTCGAGATATGTTTTGCTTTGCTATTTTCACGAAAAATTCCGCCGTTTTATTGTTATTGTTATTTATCAGTGTGCAATCGGGCTCTCAACAACCTATTTCTGCAATCTATGTGCATTAACTGTGCACCTACCGTCTCACCGTTGCACTTGACAGTTTGTGCAGTGAGACACCATGGTCACACCTATGACCGCGCACCCGGCTTCCCATGAGCATTTTGGCGGCTCAGAGGCTGTCCTTCCATGTTGCTCAGGTATACATTGCTCCCATACACATCCATGCATACAGGCATACATACGGGCTTACATTCATACATACATACATAAATACTATTTGGCACAAGTTTAGAGCGTGTAACGTTGTGTCATCTAGTCTGTGTAATCCTATGGAAACTAATCCTAGCATCGCCTTGGAGTCTACGTCATACTGGCAAATTTCGCATTGAAACCACTTCTGTCTCTTCTTAATGTCCTTTTTGTCTTCTAGGTCCGAAGTGGATCAGCCGACTATTAATTAATACGGTAAACTTACTAGCAGTATTAGTCCTTACTCCCAGATACTTTTTCCTACAACTGTACTATTTCATCTCTATCTTATAACAGAATTCGTTTATCCCTGTTCTAGTCAATATACATATTCATTACATTATGAACCAGCCAAACCCTCAATTTTTTCTATTGTTATTATCCTTGGTAGCTAGACGAATGAAGGGATTTTAGGGTTTCACAAAAAGAATCTCTGCCTATAAAGGACATAAGAATTATTTATCCACTATTCCCCACAAACTTTGCTCGAACCGATTGTCCGCCTGGTTCGACTCGAACAGACCACTCCGACGCGAAAGGGCTGCTCATCATTTCTGAGAGCCGGTGTGCTTGGTCTGGTCGAGTTAAATAATCGTAAGAAAACGTCCTGAATAATTAACTATCTCTTAGGTGCCAATTCTGCACTCCTTTTCTGGACTAGCCTCATACCCACGGTCAAAAGAGTCGACAACTGGAAGGCTTTACATGTTACCCTCTTAACATGCAAGTAGGAGCACACATCCACCAAAACCAGCCAAGAAGACTTCCGAACCAATGAGGATGGACCATACCAGTCGAAGGCCACAGGTCCAGCGCCATCTCGTACAGTTATTAAAATTAAGAGATTTGTTTGTTATTCTGCTCCTAACAAACTACGCATTGATTTCGCTTCTGTCTTCTTCCTGTTCTATAGTAAATACTATAGAACAGGAAGAAGACAGAAGCGCCAACTTGCCGCGCGTGCAGCACCTCCAACTTACCCCAACCGCATATTGTATTGAAAACTATTTAAAAAATAAAATTGTTTGTGCATAGATATAATATCTATACGGATACTGAAAACTCTTTTCACGCGCTATTCATACCCCTCTAAACCTCCAACTCCGCGATACCTACAATGGAAGATGCTGATAAGCCTTCCATTAAGTAGGTTAAGCATCAACACTTTCCGTGAAAGGCGGAGATGGGGACGGCCTTGCAATGATGGCCATCATGCTGATGAGGTTTTAATATAGGTGGGATTGATAAGTGTGAATTTATAATTCCCTAAGCAACTCTTATAAGATAATAATCAGCAGTGAAACATGATGAAGTCAGTGTGCAATCCGTGAAAATCATCGTCACAACGCAACGCAACACAACAATATATAGAAGGCAATGAAAATGTGCCACTTCCAGTGAATCATACTAAATTATCTTATATAGATCCTTTGAGAAATTCATAACGTTTCAGTTGCCAGATCTCCCATTCCAGCGAATATCTTTTCCCACTTGTTTGGAAAACTCACCGGTTCACTTCACTTGCTGAAGGCTCGAGTCTTTACTGGCGAATTATCACAACTGGAAGATGCAACAATTTCAAACCACCACATTGCGTAGGTTCAGGCTCCAGAGTTTCCAAATTAATCACATTGTCAGTTTCTTTTCTTCTTGCATAGCTCGCACCCTCGCCGTTCCCGCGACAGGTGGCGATTGATTTATGAGCAACGTTCGAGCAGAGACCTACCTTCCTGGGATTGCTATTTATGCCGAGCTTCGCGTAGCTAGCAATTTTAAATTCATCACGTGCTGCCGCCGCCAATTGTTCGTATATTTACACTCCCCACCCATTCGAGTAGCGAATGATTGCCTGGCATTTAAGAATGTCGGTTTTAACTGTGCAAAATAAAGGAGATGAAAGAGAATTTTGTTGTTGTTGTTGAATACCGAACATTTTAACTATGCATAAAAAGCTACGAAGCAACAACGGACATATTTTCTCTCATCCACGCCACGGCATAATCAAGGTATTCCAAACTATGATAACGTCTATGTTATTAAAGGATGTTTTGTTACAATAACAATTTCCACGAATACGTTAGTGGGTGAGAAATGTCAGAATATAAAACTGCTCAACATACGAAGACAGTCAAATGCAGCAATTATTATACAACTTTCGTGCTATTGAATAATACTTTTCCAATTGCTGGAGACCTACACTCTTAGAAAAAATGAAAATTGCATTTGACGTAAACAAAGTAGCGACGTAATTTTCTGTTTGATAATAAGATTTTACATCTTTTACATGATATGTAAAATTAAATATTGTGACTCTTTTGATGTAAAACTTAGACTGAATGACCTAGGAAAAGCCGAGCAAGCCACATTTTTACACGCTCCTTTTATGTGTATCTGGCAAGACAAAAAGGTACAAGTTTATTTTTGCTGTGTATAACACAATGTGTAGATCACGTAAGATTTACTCAATATACCAGGCCAGTCGGAATCGTGCACAGGGTTTAATTGTGGGTGTGGGCGGGGTACGATAATTTTAAATTTTTTAAATATTTGATTTGTCATCCATTAGTGTGATTCCATTAGTGTACTTGTAATGTTGAATATCTGAATGAAACCAGCCATCGGCTCGTTCCAAACGAGTACTCTGCGATACTTCCCTTATATGTTTGAAACTTCAGTGACACGAGAATTCTCAGTATATTGAAAAAAAAATTATCGCGACTAATTGAGTCTAGTAGTCAGTCGTACCCCCTCGCTCCATGTGCGGTAATAAAACAAGCATCTGATTGGCCTAGAATTCTCAGAAAAATATGTTCGCACAATGAGCAATAATGACAGTATTAACCGAGTCAGAACGCTGTCGTCTCCAATCGCTCTGATTTCCCTTTTCCCTTGAAAATGCGCCACAGTCAGCAAATTTCCGCCATCAACGGTCCATTGTCAACTGTGCTAAAGCAAATGCGAGGGTTTATTTGAGAGGAGCTCCTGCTGCTGTTGCTGCTGCCGCAAGCAGCTTATGATGTAATACGATCTCGGTTATTCCCTTCGGTTGAATCAACTTTGTGATGTGTCATTGAAGATGCTGCTGCAATAAAAACGACATTTCCTCGGAGTACATAATTGGGGATGTTAGCAACTTGGTTTTGGGTACATTTGAAACATAGTAAATCCTTTTACGAACATCTTATTATCAGCAGTCAGTGTGCTCTTGATGAAATAAAATGCCACCATTTGTTGTCGTGTTGTCGACTTTTGTTGTGTGTTTCCATGGTGGCTAGGTACCAGAAACGACAGTCGACAGCTCGGGGATGGTTCGGCATTCAGTAAAGCTTTTACGACTTATGTAGTTCCACGAATTTTCTTTCATCAATTAGTTGCGGTTGTAGGCTTAGAAAGTTGACATTTTTGACGGTTGCCAAAAGACCCAAATGGATCCTCAAATAATTTGAATTTGAACTTGCCCCAACATCTGTTGCCGGTTACATGGCGCTATAACAGTGTGAAACTTTAGAAAAAAAATCTTTTTGGCGACTGGTAATACCGTAAAGTGGTCTTCTTTGATCACCGGGGTAAGTTTGATCAAATGAGACTCTTTTCAGTAACATACGATAAGTTTATTCCCTCTAACAAATTCATCGAAACAAATTACAAATCATATTCTAAACAGCATATTTCTTCTTAGTTGAGAAAAATGAAGGTAAAAAGCTATTTTTTCTTCACTAAGGAGAAAATTGTTTAAAACCAACTTTACGCGTTAACAGCACAAAACCTATAACTGAATTAGCTATGGAATCTGCGTTTCGAATTCGTCTCATCAGATTCCAATACTAACTTTGTGACAGGACTACCCTAGCGCCGGATTAACGCTAGCTTCAAAACGAAAACACGATTTATATTTTAGGTATGTCCGGTTACGATTCGATTGATCGATTAATAGCTATTCAGCTTTTTGTTGGTGGCTGCGTCCCCAAATGCGCACCCCACTTTGACAAGTCGTCCGTCCAATGTCAATTTTGACAAATCATCAGTCTTGTCAAATTTGACAAACCGTCCTTCCGATTCAATTTTTTGATCGTGGTAGGCGTTCACTTCTGCTCTCAACTAAAATTGAACGTCAAATATAAATAGTTTTTCAGTTGAAAAACTAAACTGATTTCGGTACGGATCCGCACAGTCAACTGTAGTCCCATTCAACAGCGGCACTTAACTCGAAATGTAGATACAGAACATCTGCTATTCAAAACTATTCGCTACTCGCAATCGACATACAAGAGTCGGTCGACCAATACGGCAATTAATCAGTCTTATCATGTAATTGGGCGATTAGCAAACTGAGTAAAACCAATCAGCGATACTCAATCTAGTCGAAACTAATAAGTCAGGTGAATTGCAACCGATTTCTTCGGTAAACGCAGATGCAGCTGTAGCTGACAATTGTCAATTCTTGGTGCTAAATTTTGCTACAAATTTGTATTCAAAATCAGGTGTGAACAAACATTGTTTAGGTCTAGGTTTAGGTACTGTATCGTTAGAAGATGCTTTTACGGGCAAGTTTCGTGTGCTATTATTAGTCATTTCATGTGGGATGTATTTAGGTAAAAGCAGAGGTTCAAATCGCATAATTCTCTCGACACTTTCAAATAGCTGAAAATATGCTTATAAATAAATTCACGAAGAAATTAAAATCATCGAAAAAGGCGTTTGAAAATAAACTAACAAATTTTAAATTTGACGTTTAACGTTTATTAAGAAAATAAATAAGCAGGATACATGATAGCCGTGAAACTCAAGGCTGATGAGATTGTCAAAATTGACACCGCTGACGAGTTGTCAAAGTTGATACTGTACAAACGACTTGTCAAAATAGAATGCGCATTTGAAAACGCAGCCACCAGCAAAAAGCTGAATTGTAATCGAATAATTTTAAATCGATTAGTAATTGTTAGATAATCGAAATAATCGGTTAATTTGTCTCGATTATTGTCGCGATCAGTGCCAGAAAAATGAAAACGATTGTTCTTAATAACTACCCCATAGTAAAAATTGACAGCTGTCCAAGTCGATTGCTTCGGGGTCGACCGATTAATAAACCGACCAGGTCGGTGCACAATTCCCGTCAGCATATTAATTGCCTTTAATAGCCGTAAGCACAAAGTCGTACCAACAGTTTTTAAACCGGACTAAAATATTTTGTAAGCTTTAATCAAACGATGCTGTCATTTATATGGCTGCGTTCTGATCTGCATTACACGACAATGTTAAAAAACAACAAATTCAAGTTAAAGAAAATGAGTAAATTAGGCAACATCGTGAATTGTTTTTCATTCCGATATTTGCTTGCAGTAAAATAGCTTTTCTTCGTCAAATGTCTCGTTCCATAGCGTGTGAAAACAATTTTGTCAACTTGTAGCCGATATGTTTCTGAACTTAGAACTTTAACTTGTTGGATCGTTGTTAGTTGGCCAATGATGTACAGCATTTTGTAGTGACATAATCTTCAATGCCCAAAACAAATAAATTGGTGTACATATGCATGTTTTCATTCAGTTTGAATACACGCTCGTCCAGTTTGAGGTGGTTGAACCATTGGTTGTATTTGGTGCAATGATAGCTATTTCTCGACAAACATATGATTACGGCTTAAAATCCAACTGTCAAAATTCTCTTTGAAAGGAAATTCCGGACAAACCGTTACTGGCTAAACAAAGTTCATAGCAGTTAATGGAAGAGAAAACTTCTCTCTTTTGTTTTCTACCAACAACTGTGATTAGCGAGTAACGGTTTGTCCGGAATTTCCTTTCAAAGAGAATTTTGTCTGTTGACTTTTAAGCTGTAATCATATGTTTGTCGAGATTTCAAACTTTGATTAACACTTTGGTTAAAATGTTTCAATTTGAACTCCAAATGAACTGTGAATGTCATTCTAATTGAACATGATACCTATCGACGTGAGGGACAACAGTTATATTCGTTTCAAGCGAATTTTCACAAATTTGGAATAAATATCAATTATAAATATAGGTCTGCGAGGCTTAAATAAAAAGTAAAAAAAGGTCAAACAAAAAATTAAACTTCGACAGAATGATTATTTTAGATTTACAAGTGTTATATTTCATATTTTGTTTTTTTATTCTTATTGGAACAATGTGCATATTTAAAATCAATGATTTAATCTTAGCTTAGGGTATTTGTGGGGCTAATTTCTAAGCTGTTAGCATTCTGATTCAATTTGTTAACAAGTGTAAAAAAAATCATAAAATATTGTATTTTACAATCTATATCTATTTATCATTTATTTGGATCTATCCCCTAAAAAATATTTTCTTACGTTATTTCCTTTTTTTGATGTGAGTTGTTGATTTATATTAACATATTAAATGGTCCCACTTATTTTCATAGCGATAAGCAAAAAGAGAAGAATCAAAACAATTCTTCAGTTTTTTTAATTCGCAAAAACAACGATTCAATTTATTCAAACGTGCTCTACTGTAACCATTTGATGTGCAATTGGAATGAAGCGTATAGAGAGAAGAAAAGAACGAGGAATTTTAAAATACGGGTAGATTTAATTCGACAGTGCTTGTCTTTCCTACCTGATAAAACTGGCTTATTTATTGCCATCTTTATTGCGAGCAAAGAGAGAAGGGGATTGAAAATAACGAAATGTGCGCAAGAGAAGTATGACAAGATGATGCTGCCATTTGCATTGCTGCGTTCTGATCGGCAATACACGGCAACGCTAATAAACTGTACAATGAAGTTCAAAATTCACTCTTTATGCCATTTAATAATCTGATGTATTTATGTTTTTAAAACAATTTTGAAATCCTTTATTTAGCTTAAGGGGTTACACCACTGTAGAGCACGAAAAAATAAGCTTACTTCAAGAATGTTTATGGCTCAATAAAAAGGTGAATTAACAGCTTGTTGAATGGGCTTTATAACATAAAAATTGAATCAAACAAAATAATTTCTTCGAGATATTTCTTCACAAGATGGCGGCTGTGCAGCATTTACACCTCATGCGTGTTTTTTTGGAAGGGGTCCACGGCCGGAAATCTATCTCCCGTGATTTTTGACCTAGCGCCAAAAACTAAAGTTTTTCTGATTCCTTATGTCAATAGCGACGTACGTAGGATTTTTTCGATATTTTGATTTTACGCGAAGTTGCGCACTTTTGAGTGAAAAAACGTCGAAAATGTCATAAAAATCTACACAAAATCGTTAATTAATAAAAAGGTAATTAATAAAAAATTAAATTCTGCTGGTGAAATCAATTTTGAATATACTGTGAAAATTTCAAAGCGATTAAAAATCATTCGTTTGAGTTACATTTCCATTCACCTCAAAAAAATGGTTTCGAGAAAAACGCGGTTTTCAGTACACATGGGATATACATAAGAGGCGTTGCGGCAGAATTGAAAATTTGTATATTTATTAATTGTTTTCGTCTTCTATGTTTTGGGATATCATTTTTAACTAGCTAAAGCACAATTAAAGACTAATAAATGGAAAATCGATTGGTTTAAAATTCTACAGTGGTGTAACCGCTTAAACAATTTATTATTCATGGTCCCTAATTGGCTAAACGTTATTTTGCTAACAGTGGTGCAAACTATCGAGAACGTTACAGAGTTGCATTGTTAGGCGCTAGCCATTCCAAGGACCGAGAGATCTTTTCTAACATTACACTTATTAGTCTGACAGTATAGACAAAGCTGACTGTTTCAAATTAGAAGTTCGGTAATTGAACTGAGAATTCGACAATTTCAAAAGCTGATTTTCAGCGAAGTAAATCTGTCAAACGGGTCCAAATTGCTGAGCTTTCAACATTATGGATTGCCAAAACGTTCAGTTCAACAAAATTTTGCTGATGTCATGCAAAAATTGTGAAAGCGTCAAATCCCGGTTACAAAATAATAAATTACAGCTAATTACTTCATATAGTCTGCGATCTGTCTGATAATGAATTGACAATTATAACTTTACAAATTGAACCTGACACTGGATGCAGACAGTGAATCTTCCTTTTGTCGATAATAGCTTACACAACCCCCCTTAAGTTCTGACACGGTTTAGGCGATTTTTCCGTATTCAACTTTTTGCGTCATTTTGACAAGTCATCTGTCCAGTCTTAACTTTCACAACTCAAGCTTCTATATCATTAAAATAACGATCAAAATGAGAATATTTGTAGCAGACTGTTCGCCATCATAGTGTTACTTAGGTTGTAGGTTATTTAATCTTAGTTTGGATTCTTTCGAAAGCAGTAAAATATAAGAAAACTTCCATTTGCTTATTGTGTTCTTTGTGAGAAGATATAACTAGAAAAGAGTACAAATTGTGGTTATATATTCTTTTGTTTTCCTCTTGTTAAACTAACTAAAAAATTGTGGGTAAATTAAACAGCTTCACTCATTTTGATAGCCATAAGTAAACTAACAAACGAAAACAAGTTTTATTTAATGCAGACCTGTACTGCCGTTATAAGCATATTTGTCCCATGTTCTATGGGATTCCCTATATACATGGGACAATTATGCGTAGAACGGCAGTGTATCCAATTATAAAATTTCGTTCTACGGTTTGTTTCAAAATTATTCGACTTCTGCTAACCTGCAATATTACTCTTTGACATGGCATTTTCAAATGAGCGTGCAACACCTTAAACGACGATAAAGAATATCAAAAAGATTTAGAACTCGATTATACCTGTTTTTCGTACGGGGTAAAACTTGCTTATTTGCCCTCATACGGTTTGTGTGCAACATGGTCCATAATATTGCACATAAAGGTCGAAAAGTTGATTCAAATTATTGAGATGTATGCAAGAGGAACATGGCGCCTCTTTATACTATTTTCATTTGGCTTCAGGATGCAGCCATTTCTGCGATGACAGGTACTAACGACTTAGACCGGACTAAACTCAGGCCTAAAATCAAAGATAGTACCGTGCGGCGGTACCAACTAGCTGTAAGGCTCAAGTTACCGCAAGGCTTGCTAGTATGCGTAAGAAAAATTGTGTTCAGATTTGCCACCAGATTATCCATTTAAACCTTTTCAAAACTCTAAAAGAAGAATATCAGTCGATTTATTAGATCATCACGATTCAATTCATGAAAAATTTTTGCTGGAAAAACCATCGGCTTAGCTGAATGGTTCTTTTGAAAAAGTGGCTGTGGTTTTTTCATTGCGCAGTTGTGTTGCGTATCCCAGCACGGTGTGGTAGTGTGACAAAAAATCACAGCCACTTTTTCAAAAGCACCATTTGGCTAAACCGATAGTTTTCCAGCAGCTATTTTGTATGATTTGAATAGTTTTGATTTAATAAATCGGCTGATATTCTTCTTGTAGAGTTTTGAAAAGGTTTAAATGAATAATCCGGTGGCAAAGCTGAACACAATCTCTCCCAACCATACTACCCAGCGTTTAAACCTAACACAGGCTCAAAAAAGGTAACTTGAACCTTAAGCTATATATAAATGGTGTGAATCTGGGGTCAGTTTCAAATTACAAACTAATCGATTTAACTGGCTCAAGTTCAACAGATTTCGTCGATACTTAATCAGATGTCGCGTCGGCAGACGCCTATGCTATACTGCCGTACGAGTCCGTGAAACAATCAACAAAATTTATTGGTTGCTTAGTCGGCCGATTGTACTGACACAAACCGGTTAAACCGGTGAGAAAGTCGGGAGAATTTTTTATGGAGCACTTTAATATGCCACAGCTCAACGGAGCCGCCCGCCTTTTATTAATTTTTACAAAAAACGAATATTTGTCCGTCCGATCTCATGCGCACATTTCCTCTCCAATTGCATCTAGGGAGTCAAAGATTTCGCTCTTTTTATAATATACTTTCATGTTGACGTGGCTAATACTGACCTGGTGCTCACGAGCTTATGTTATTCTTTGTTTGTTGTACCCTCGAGTCACGAGTGTGAATCCGCCTCCGTTAGTATTAGTTTCCTTACTGATAGTGCTGACTGATTTTGTAGTACTGGCAGAGCCGTAGCGTGATCTTGGCGGAGTCTCAGCTTTGCGCCTCTTTGGTGATTACTTAGGCTTTCTTTTTCAGTTCGACCTTCAAACAATAATTTGTGTACATGGAAATGGCACACCTACTCCCCATCTAATTCACGTTTGACTTTCACTCATTTTATGTAAATTCCAGCCACAAACCTTTTACTGTGCATTTATGAAATCATTCGACGGGAAAGGAGGAAGCACCTAATCAGAAGACTGTTCATCAGGGTGCCATGTATGGGAAACAGGGAATCATCAAATATAATAACCAGACGCACCTCGAAAAGTATCTTTGTAAAAGTTTAGCTCAATCAATAAAACACAAAAGAACCCGTAGAAGATTCAAAGATTTAATTCTAATTTTTTATGTTTAATGGTTTAAGATGTAATGAAACGGCGAGTACAAGTATACTGAGGAGACAATTTTAAGAACTGATTGATTTTTTTTCCATACGTTTATTTGACACGGCATTTGCAAAAGCTTTTTACGCAGTTTCTTTTTTTACATAGCACGTTACAAAAATCCTTAAGACTAATTTTAACTATACTAGTAATTTGTCTAAAACTAACACTGAAATCACTTTATTGTTTGCTTTTTTCCTTACATTGTTGTATTTCATTATGATCTAGTATTTTCGGCTGTATTTATTTACTTTTTTCTGTTATTGTCTAAATTTAAAAACTGAATATTCTAGGACACTTTAATTGGTGAATGATTAGCCTTGGGTGAGAGTACGAGGAGATGAATTTAATTAAATTTTGACAGGCGCTGTTTTTAGAAAATGATAGATAAATTCCATGTATAGAGGATCGCGATACGCCAGGATATCTCTAACAGGAACATGGATTGGTCTTCCTCGGACTTGTAAAGAATCTACTAATTGTGATCTGGCTACACGATATTCAGTGCAGGACCAAACAACATGCTCAATGTCATGGTAGCCCTCTCCACAAGCACAATGATTACCCTCAGCGAGCCAAATACGACGGAGATGCGCATCTAAAGTATAATGATTGGACATGAGCCTAGACATCACACGGATGAAGTCCCGACTTACATCCAATCCTTTGAACCATGCCTTCGTTGATACTTTAGGGATAATTGAGTGTAGACATCGTCCCATATCTACATTGTCCCAAGATGTTTGCCAACTAGCCAGTGTCCTCTGTCGAGAAGCGCTATAAAATTCATTGTAAGCGATGGGTCTTTCATATATTTCACCATCTAGTGAACCAATCTTGGCTAAATTATCAGCTTTCTTATTGCCCGCAATAGAGCAATGGGCGGGGAGCCACACAACTGATTGATGGATTGTTTATTATGGTGCATATCAGATTTGAATTGTCAGTTCAAGGGCCGTCACAGCATTTCGGTTATATTCCAGACTACACCCATTCATCTTTTTGCACAAGCAAATGATACAAAGATGCTTTTATGATCTTTTGCTGATTAAGTTTTGCACATTTTCTGCGTTCCAGTTTTTAATAAAATTGGTTGCATCCAGTCATATATCTTGCGAAGATAGACGACCACGTTAATTCTTTACTATCAAATTCAGACAGTCCTTCAAATTATATCCCCCATGAATTCTGTCTCTTCCTTCCTATGCTTCAGTTTTCACTTTGCGTGTAGATCCTTGTCCGTGCATAAGTAAACTGAATTATCCCAAATGATCCTAAAATGGATATCGAGCAAGATTCGTTGCCAAAGACTCCGAGTTTCCATTTAAAATCAAACACAATGAACTAGGTTCGACCATATCTGACCATATGACGTTACTGGTGACAATACGTCAGAACTAACTGAAGAACTAACGCGTTTACATTCCCGCTCACAAGGTTAAGATCGATGGTGTAGTTATCGATTTGAGCTTGGTATGCGTGGATCTACTGAAGGACGGGATTGACTGTTTCAATAACTTCTTGCTCCAGTGAGCGAAGATTTTGAGTGGCAATCGCATCGGGCAAGACTGCTTTGCGTCTTCTTCGACAAGAATCGTCAGCCTGATGGGTTGTTTGTGTGCTTGTAGTATTGCACTAATTACAAGCAAATGGGTCTTCAAACAATATTTTTTCTCTTGAAAGACCGCCAAATATACCAGCAAGAGAAAGCTCTGCCACAAATCCGAAGCAAACAGCACCTGGTCTTAGACAATTGAGAAGAAACAAAGAGTTTTCAACGCTTCCAGGAACACCAAATATCCCATGTGACATGTGAACCAGAGATTCAACTTATTCAATTTAGTGCAGAATTGGTTGGACCTAGGTTAGGCATCGGCAACTTTATGATATTGCGGAACTCCTCCCAGCAACGAACGGAATTTTAGCTATTTTTGTTGAAAATTGAAGTCTTTGTATTATTTGTTGTTTGTTGTTGTTTCTTCTGTCTTCTTTGGCTTTCTTTTACAGTTCGACTTTCAAACAGTAATTTAGTGTGTACCTGGGACGATACTCCTATCCTGAATTATTTTATGACTTAACCTTACTAATTTTATAGAACAGATCAAAATTTTAGTTCCCACCTAAGGTTGGCGCCCTTGGGGCCATCCTGGCCAACCGCATGCTGCGGCTCTGAGTACTGGATGCAGCTTTTGCTGTTGTCATTATTGGATGAACAGTAGCCAGAATTTTGCTACCCGTTCTATTCACCTAACGGTATTATGGATTGTTATTTGTTTTATAAGAATTTCCCTTGCGTTCTCTGAGCATGATTTTTCGTAATTTGTACTCCGATCATAGCACTAACATGTATTAATTTGCCTATGATATACGCAAAGAATGATCTTGTAATGGAATTGCAGTATATTTTGTATGATAGGTTCAGGTAGGAGGGAATGGGTAGGTACAATGCATAGTCGCGATGAAAACACTATTAGGAATAATTAGTAAGAAGTTTCTCCAAGTATCTTCTCCGTATTGTAACAAGAATTTTTTTTCAGCCATATAGCAAGTACGCGATGCCAGATAGTGAAGCCAAGCCTAGATTTTCTCATTATCCGCACAAACAGATATCTTGCTTTTCTACACTGTTACACACAGATGTGTTTTAGATTGATATCAAAAATGAATACTTTTGGCTTGGTCGATTTGATGAACGTTATACTTTTTTTAATTTAGATTATAGAGGTTTTAATCTTAAGGTCATTCGCCTCTTCGGGTTAGATAAATCTCTTATGAAAAATTTCTAACCCTATGTGCGGGGTCGGGACTCGAACCCAGGTGCGCTGCGTACAAGGCAATCGATTAACAACTACGCTACGCCCACCCCTCCGTTATAAATACTGTATGCCTGTCGTGATGGAACTGAATACAGCCAACTTGTGTAACGGACCGTACAGTAATTACGTAAGCCTTTTATTAGATCGTTCCCAGATAAGTCTTCATAAGATTTTGGTGAACTCCCAATCCCTCCTGCCTAAGATCTTACCATTTTTTCGTAATTACCAAATTATATTGTCAATTCATGATAATTCAAGCAAAAATGATACATTACAAGAAGACTCATAGTAATAATGAACTGTAATCATCTGCAGTGATTTTACTTACATCCCAATTTCGCACAGTACTAATTCAGAATAATTATTGCGAGATATTTTATTTTTATTTTCTACATTTTAACGACATTCAATTAGCTAGAGATTACTGGGTAGGGAAAGTTATGAAAATTTAGAGCCATAGTACCCAAGTAAGAGCAAGGATGTTTTAGTATACAGATCGGAAAACTAGAAGTGGCAGTGTCATTAGAACAGGCTTAATTCCTTACGGGCTTTACTTTTGTCTTCGGTTGATGGCGGTCGAACTTAGGCTGCATAAATGCAAATCACTCAAGTCCACCAACATGCCTCCTGGTAAAGACAGACTTGCCCCTCTTTACCGTGCGAACCCAAAGAACGAGATATTCAGAAATTACGATTTTGTCCACATAATCTGCTTCAATATATTCCTCTTCCTTTGAATCCATTCCCTTGTAATGTGGAGCACAAAAAAAATCAATCACATCTTTTGGCTGACACGTGTATATATCCTAAGCTGCAACTGTGACGGTTGTTGTACGCATAATTCCGATATGGCCATCTACGGATTTTCTAGAAACAAACTACAGATCACAAACTGGAAATAGTCGACCTAACAGATCTGTAGCAATCTGGCTTGATAGAACATTTTCCGAAAAACTTGCTGGTTTGAAAAAAGACGTTTAGTTCTTATGGAAAGAATTATTTTCTTAATGGTTTCAATTTCTTTACATGGTATTATGTGAGAAAAGACAAACTTCACTCGCTGTCAAACTAATTAATAAACAAGCGGCGAAATGCTTGAAGTATTTGGACTTTGGACATTTTTCAGGGGCTCGCAAAGACATGGATAGATCCATGATGAGCTGTAAATGCGGGGAAACGGGCCATCTTGCGAGAGACTGCACGCAGAGGCCGAAGTGTTTGCTTTGCACTTCGGCGGACGTAATGACTTTAAATGCTCTACCTACAAGAAGGCGACTACAGACCAACGGTAATGGGGATAACCCAGATAAATCTGAATCACTATGACACCGCACATCAACTGTTGTGGCAATCTACGACAGAAACAAGGTGTGATGTCACTTTGATTGTAGCGCCGTATCAAGTTCCCCCTGATAACAGTAACTGGTTACGGATAGATCAGGAACAGCTGTGGCTGGGCAGATTCCCCATTCAAGAAGTGGTAGAACGCTCACACGAGGGCTTCGTGATCGTCAAAATCAACGGTGTTTTCGTGTGCAGCTGTTACGCTCCTCCAAGGTGGACTGAGGAGCAGTTCAGCCTAATGTTGGAGCAGTTAACCAAGCAGCTGATTTGTCGAAAGCCGGTAGTCATTGGTGGTGACTTCAACGCCTGAGCTGTAGAGTGGGGCAGTAGAGTAACCAACATAAGAGGGTGTATCCGACAGGAAGTTCTAGTTCTAGTTAGACGTACGATTGGGCAATGAAGATTTTGTTAGCACATTTCCAAGAGACAGGAGGGAGTCTATCACCAATGTCACATTCTGTAGTCCTTCATTGCCGGCGAACATGGATTGCAGAGTATGCGAAACGTATACGCATAGTGACCACCAGGCGATTCGCTATCGTATCGCTCAATGGAACCCTGCTGAAGTGTGGAGAAGGAAATCCGGTGAACGAAAGTGGAAGACGAAAGCTTTCAACAAAGACCTCTTCGTTGAGGCACTTCGGCCGAATGGCGGGACCGAGAACGTGAATGCGGCTGACCTAACAAGAAGGATTGTGGCGGCTTGTGACGCCACAATGCCGCAACAGCTGGAACCACGCAACAAACGGCGTCCAGCTTACTGGTGGAACAATACGCTTGTCTCAGAGCCAGAAAGCGGGCTCAGATAACGATATCGGAACCAGAAAGAGAAGAGCGCAAGGCGGCGTTTCGAAGGCTAGAACCGCTTTTAAAACGGGAGATCAGACTTAGCTAGTCAGATTGTCACAAGGAGTTGTGCCGAGAAGTAGAAACCAATCCCTGGGGCGACGGGTACCGAATCGTGATGGCGAAAATGAAGGGATCGATGACGCCAACCGATGTGGACCCTGGTAAGCTGAAGATAATCGTCGAGGTTTTTTCCCACTATGTGGCCATCGACACCGTACGGCGAAGAAGAAGAAGGAGCAAACACGGACGGTCGGTAAGTGACTAACGACGAGCTCCCTTTAGCATCGAAGCGCCTGAAATCAAAGAAAGCCCCCGGTCCAGATGGAATACCATGTTTGAAAGCTGCTATACTGGCATATCCGGACATGTTCAGGATGGTTGTCAGAAATGTGTGAATGAAGGCAACTTCCCCGAAATGTGGAAGGTACAGCTGATGATATTGCTGCCAAAGTCAGGGAAGTCACGTATAGGCCAATGCCGCAGCGCTGCACAGAAGAATAAGCCAGATCATGAAGAGCTGCTTCCAGAGTAGAGTTCTGCTGTACGAGACGAACAAAGGGCAGAAGGCAATGCGAGTCACAGCGGTCGTTCCTCAGGGCTCCATTCTCGGTCCAACTCTTTGGAACGGGTTGTATGATGGGATATTAACACTGCGGCTGCCTAGGAAAGTGAATCGTGTGTTTCGCGAACGACGGGTCACTAATAGGGATGGGTGAGACACTTGAAAAAGTGGAGGTGTCGGTAACGAATATAATAGATGCGATCGAGAGCTGGATGAGCGGGGTCAAGCTGCAAATAGCTCACCACAAGATGGAAGTGTTGTTGATCAGCAACTACAAAGCGGTTCAATGGATGCAAATCGAAGTCGGAGGGCCCGTGATTGCATCGAAACGTGCACTGAAGTAATTGGGAGTGATAATCGATGACCGGTTGAGCTTCAACAAGCACGTCGACTACGCCTGCGAAAAGTCGGCGAAGGCCACGAACGCAATAGCGAGAATGATTCCAAACGTCCGCGATCCGAGAAGCAGCACGAGAAGTCTGCTATCTACCGTTTCGGTATCGATACTGCGATATGGGGTTCCTGTCTGGGGTGCGGCGCTGAAAACCAAGCGGAACCGTGAATAGCGGAATAGGACATTCCGGCTGATGCCCGTACGAGTCGCGAGTGCCTACAGAACAATATCGTCGGAGGAAGTATGTGTTATCGCCGGGATGACTCCCATCTGCATCAGGCTGGCGGAGGGTATCGAGTGCTACAATCGTAGAATAATAATGTCGTGTACAGACAAGCGACGTAAACACGAGGAACGCGGTCAACAGTGTGGTAGCGCAGATCATGACTGCCCTACAGTGGAAATGGCGCAATGAACAGCGAGTAACGGTTTCGGGAGGCTAGATTCACCGTCGAGCCAAGTAGACCGCGATAAAGAACCGGGTATGGATTGCAGGGGCGCCAGCGAACAGGATACCATGCTCCACTTTGAATCACCAGACCGACCACGACTCCGTGCTGTTTGACCCTAGAGAAATATAACGAAAACCAGAATCGATATCGAGAAAACTTCTTTCGTCGGGGAACTCTCCATCGGTGTAAGCTAGATTCATCGCCGGGAACTAGACTGAGTAGACCGCGACTAGACACCACCAGTCGCGGCTCATCATAGCACCAGCGTACCGGACGCCATGCTCCACCAGAATAGCCGAACTGACCTCGATACCTGATGGGTTGGTTGGTTCGGTTTCGGGAGAACTTCTCTCGCCGGAGAATTCTCCGTCGGAGTAGGCTAGGTCCATCGTCGGGGATTAGACCGAGTAGTTGGCGAACAAATCGGGAGCTCAGGTGGTGCTGAATGGTACGAGAAGGGAGTTGCGGTGCTGAATGGCACAAAAGAGAGCGGAAGGCCTAGGTAAATTTGACTTTTCTGGAAAAGGTACCACGTTTCATTAAAGTGGTTTGTATTGGACAAACGCATTTCGACAAGCTTTCCAACTTGCTGTAAGTTAGACGAGCAAGCCTAGCTGACACCAAATTGGTGCCAATTAAACTATGCGTTAGGCGTTCATATCAGTACTGTGCAATCTCACGATGGTCTTTGAAATGTGACGGTGAATATGAAGCGACCGTATCACCACAAAATTGACCGTTATTTCATTTCCATTGTCCTCGGATAGTGGTTCAGTTAACTATCTCTCACAGAAGCCGTGCGAGAGAGAACGCATTGAAATGATAGACAGATTGAGTACCATTTATTTTGTATTGGTATTGTAAACGAAATGTTATCAGTTTCTTTTATGCATAGCTATTTATGTTAAACCACCTATTTGTTAATTCTAGCTCGTTGTTTGTAATAAGATGACCGTCATAACCGTATTTATATTGTTAACCGTTATGTGTCCGACGCGGTACCTGGGTACCTTTTTAAGTTTCAATTAATGAAATTCCCATATTTTATCCATAGCTGGAAATTGAAACTTTGTGACATCTTAGAACTTCATTAAGTTAAGCTTTTGGGTTAGTAATATTGTTGATATAGTAAGGGGGAGTGAGGAGGGGCTCCTGAATTGTTTAGTTCGTAACAGGCCGACGTGGGTACCAGGGTACCCACAAAACTAAAATGCCCATAACTAAGGTAATATCCAACCGATTTCGATACTTTTGGGTGATTTGGATTCAGGAACTCATCCACTTTTGGACTTGGTAAAAATGAATCGGGTTACTTCATTCGGTTCCCGGGAATCCGGGTTTCCGGAAGGAGGTTCCAGTACTGGGGTACTATTCGCGAACTTCAATGGAATACTCGCAATATGGGTATCAAAATTATTGGAATTGCATCAGTAGGCTGTATCTCGTGGTTTTGGAACCATTTGGAGATTTGACCCCGTAACGGACATTCCGGAGCAGGTTCCCGTGGGGCCGTGAGTGGCCATACCATTCCAATTCCATTTTTCAAATTGCCATAGGGTCCCGTAACAATAAAAAAACAGTAATATTTCAGAGGTTTTCTTCCATGGAAGAAAACCTTTGAAATATTAGGTACATTCCACTAAGACCTCCGTTCGCGTATATAGTGTAATAAAAACAGACTTCCGAGACAATTTGAAGAATTTTGATACTCATATTGCTAGGACATTATTAAAATTTACAAATCATACCCTAGTACTGGAAAATCCGGATTACCGAAAACCAGATCCATTCTTCCGATTCTATTTAACAGAATCAAAAAGTGGACAAGTTTCTGAATCCAAAACATCTAAAAGTGTCCGAATAGGTTAAAGGAAGCCATAGTTATGAGCATTTCAATTTGTGGGTACCCGGGTACCCTCGTTGAACGTGTTCTTTTTGTTGGACACATAACTGTTAATAAAATGACGGTCAGTTTCCCTTCCTCTCAATAATGATTTCAATGAGTGAGAGCTTCTGAAGAGAACCGTCTGACTGTTGTCAATTCATTGGAATTAAAGACACTGAATTACTGAATAGAGACTCGTCATCTGATCCCATCTACATAAAATGGTTTGGCAACATTATTTTCTGCAAACTAGCACCACTATCACAGCGTTAACTTCAGTTGACTCGTATATTACAGTCAGTGGCGGATCCAGAGGAAGGGTCCTGTGGGTCCGGACCCCTCCTGAAATTTTTAAACTTGTTGAGAATTTTAAAATTGTTTCTATTTTAACTAGTTCTAAGCTCAAATTCACTTCAAATCAAATTCGACCACCAAAAATGGTTTTAATTAAATGAGGTTATTACATATTACGTATTGTACAATGAACATTTCAAAATCAAAATTTCGGATCCCATGCGAAATTTTTTTCTGGATCCGCCCATGACTACAGTTACAGCAGAGTTGCAACGTCGATAATTTTTTCCACCATGAAATGCTTATGAAGTTTTGTACCAATAAAGCTACCGCCGGTTTTAAAAATATTGGTTTTTTTCGCTTCCCGGTAAACTACGACCTTCGTGCGGAATGGGTCCGGCTCTACGGATTACCAGAAAATTACAACATTACGGATAGCTGCAATGGTTGAAGCAACTTTTAGTAGGCACCGTAATGATAAAAGTTATATGTTTTACCTTGCCTTAGAGATTCGATTCAGAAACTTATTCCAATTATTTTAACTCACTATCACAATAATTTTCAAAATTCATTCATCAGATTGTAACATTTGACAAGCCTTCTTCTCGATTGGAATGACATTGACAGGCCTCGTGCTCGATTGGAATGACACTGACAGATAAATGGTAAACAAGCGATGGACGTGTCGAGTCTTTATCCAGAGGGATCCAGCGTCGTTAATTGGAATGAGAACCGTAACTCAATAACCATCGCTTACTGTTTTAACTGCTAACCGTTTCATTCTCTTTTGTCTAACAAGTTTTCCATAAGGGGCCGTACACAAATGACGTAGCTTTTTTTCGGCGATTTTTGACCCCTCCCTCCCCCCTCGTAGCATTTGGTCACAAAATTCTAACCTCCCCCTCGTAAATAACGTAGCATTTACCTACCCCCCCCCCCCCCCTCTCATCCTGAGCAACGCGACCGGGGACGAAAAAAATACATATTTTTTTCAATTACTTTAAATACTTGTCCTTTCAAAATCTTTGACGATTTTTATCAACATCATTATAACAGCAAATTGCGTACAAAATAAGCCCATTTCTTGATAAATATAGTGGTGATAGTTTTGTTTTGAATTTTATATGTCAAGGAGAGCATGTAGAGAAGTTCTCTCAGTTCACAATCCTGCTGCTACCAATGATATACGTTCACCTAAATTATTAAATTTTATTTGGATGAATCCGATGAGAAAATTTAATTCAGCTACCAAACTAAAACATTAGCTAACTAACTAACTTAAAACTAACTTAAATCCGCATACAAAACTTTTTTGTATTTTTGCCAGCTTGTAATTCTGCGAATCGTAAAATTTTCCTCATGAAAAACCGCATGAGTAACTCGTGTGAATTTAAATTTATTGCTCTTGGAAATGGAGGCACATTAAATTGTTTTCTCTAATCAATGGGTTTTGACGCCCGTCAAAAAAAATTCAAACTTAATGCTACGTCGCACAACTTCTGACTCTACCCTCCCCCTCGTCACACTTCGTCACAAATTTGGTATACCCTCCCTACCCCCCAAAATGCTACGTCATTTATGCATGATCCCTAAGTATCGTGATGGAGCTCAGCTTTGGTTCATATACGTTGTGTGAAGTGTTTGGGTTTTGTATCTAACTGGCGCCAATTTGGAGTCAGTTTGGATTTCTCGTCAAATTGACAGTAAGTTGGTGTCAGTTATTGACGAGCAGAATACGACATGCAAAAATACAGCTTTTTGCCTTTCTCACTAGAAAGGTATTGTAATTGCTCTGAAAATCACCTTTTTTAGTTAGGTGTTGTACTCTCATGCGTAAAATCGGATAACTTTCTTTTTTTTCTCAATAGAGATGTTGAAATATTTCTCTTAGAAGCTCGATGTGACTAATATAAAAGCGATTATTAAATTCCCTAGTATTTACAACATTGTGCAAAAGTGATATCTAAATTAGAATTGTTTGATCAAAACCCAAAATAAATCGCGAGCCATTCAAGAAGAGCAAGCGAAGCCCTTCATGTTGGGAAAATATAAAATAAATATATAACTGATTTCGTTTTTCATTTGTTGTCACAGCTGTGGCAGGTGACACGTTTGTGTTCGCGAAACCAGATTACTATGCTTCATTTTCTATACAAGCACAGCGATGAAAGCTTTCTTGTGAATGGAGAAAAAAAGGCTCGTGATGCGATTTGGATCTTTCGCCCACCGTCCGTGAGTATTTGCACCTAGTACCTGGTTTATTCCAAACTCCAATTGAGTCAGGCTAAAACTTCTACTCTTCTTTCGATGGAAGATGTGTATTCTATAATAGAAAGTAATTATAGGAACTGTTTTACACCCAGAATTAGTAGTAATTCGAACAAATCCTATCGGCAATTTATCCTATCGAAAAATACCCCTCGTTGAAATTCCTCCTTCCAACAACTATCAATTATCGAAACAACCACAGCATAAAGCAGTAATTAATTTTATCTTAACTCCAAAGTTTTGGCTTACCTTTAATTTATCGAATGATAAGCACAAATCGAAAGTTTTTCACCACCGCTTAAAAGGGCCCGAGCGGACAGAAAGAAGGTGAAAATAAATGCTCACCGACCAAAACGAACGGAAGGATTCCGTCGCTTTTAGTGGAAAGTTGGGAAACGGTAGGAAAGAGAGCGTAACAGAAAACTTCGATTCGGAAGCAGTACCGGGCAAAATACTGCTTTTATCAGTTCGTGTAAACTTTAAACAATTTTCTTCGCTTGAACTGGAACGAAATTTCTCCACTCAACTCCTTCCCATAACCGGCACCGGGCTCCATCATATCCCTCTATTGATGCGAGATATTTAGGTTAAACTGGATCAACAGAAGTACTAGCAGCAGTAACAGCAGCAGCAGCATCATCGCATCTCTTGCCGAAGCTATTAACTTAATATGGAAAGTTTTACCAATTTTCCGAATAAATGTGCGTCTGTAAACGATGGCTTGCTGATTGCCTGCATTTACATAGTTAGTAAATGGGATCAGTTTCATTTTCCCACTGGAAACGGGTCAGGAAAGCTTCCTGGTACGATTCTGGCCCCGAGGCCAATGGAAAATATTTGGAAGTGTAATAGGAAACAGAAATGCTAGCCAGAGTAGGACGAAATTCCGGTGGCATCTTTTGGAATTTAAGTTTGGGCGGGTGGCAATTGGGGAATGTTACCAACTAGAATGGATTAATTTATGGAGTCGTCACTAATGTCATGAGAACGTAATCAATAAGTTCAAAGTATTGTATTAAGGCTCTGTTCTTGACATTAGATTTTTTGGGGTAATCTGAAGATTATTTTAGTTTTAATTATGGGTTGATTATCATAAATATTATATCGTTCCACTCATCCATAAATAAGAGCACATAATTGGCATGTGATGAAAACGTAGCTAAAATATTAAATACGTATAAAGTCCGTCTGTTCTGAAAAGTTTTAAAAAGTTTTTGGTATCCATGTACACGCGCCATGTGCCTCGCGCCGAAAGTCGTGGCAAACAAATTTATAATAATGATTCTCGGAAAGTTTCTTAAACAGCTCCAACCATAAACACAAATAAATTTAAATTTTCAAAACCTTAAACGAACGCCGCAACCACCACACACTATTGAATAGTACATGCGCTTCGCCGCATTAGCTCCCCGTGAAGACAAAGTGTTAAAACTTCATAAAATATTCAAACCCGCTGGTTATTGTCGCAACTGTTTCACGCGGGATCGCAACAAGCAATTGTAAAAATACGTCTTCGAAACTGGTACAAGCAGAACGACCACTAAATAAGTCCCATTCAACGAAGGACAATTAATAAACCATTGTTCAAACGCGCTCAGCAGCCCGGGCTAACGAGTATTCCAGCAGGGCGAGATTTGCGCTGATTGCCCGACCAGCCAGCCAGTAAGCCTCTCTGATAAGCCAGACCAGTTGCAGCATAACGGTGGCGGCGTAGGCTGCATGCTGGTAGTTCGTACATACTTAGGGAGGGTGCTATTTAATTAAGTCGGCATCGTTGTTCGCGGGGCTCATAATGGCTCGCGTATGTAAAAGGCATTAAAAGCATATTTCGTTCAAATACGGGCCGGTGAGAGTTCAGCCAAATTCCGGAGCGCCTTTGTCCGTCCGGTAGCATCCGTGGGGTTTCGAGTGCGACAATTTATCATAATAATGAAGTCAGTCTGCTGAATCTCTGCATTATGACGCATATATAATTAAGAGACAGCCGTGCTGGCGAAAGTAAATATCGTCGAGTCGTAACCATGTCCAGGGATGGCGTGTGGGAGGGAGATTGTATACCGAAGATAATGAACGGTGGAGGTAAAGGTCAATTGTGAAGCGAAACAATGGGTTTTTGTGCGACGAATTTAATTATCTGAATTTGTTGAATAAAGCACGATGCGTATTGTCTGTATGTATTGTCTGCTTGTTTGAAAATGATTTTCACTTCTTCACGAAGTACTTTTGCAAGAATGTTTGTAATCGCTTTTGCAGGACGAAATTTCAAGTCACTTTTCCCCTATCAGGGTTGTCTGATTAATGTTTTGATAGGAAAAAAAATCTTTTCCCGCGAAGAAAACTTTGGACAGAGGAAATGTAATGTGCTAGATTCTCGTAATATTGTTGAACTTAAACACATTATTTTAGGAAAATCTGACTACATCACTGTACGCGTCACATGAAGTTGAGATCCAACGGTTTGTTAACAGAACCGTCAAAAACCAAATCGTTAAAATTATCGTACACAGCATGTTAAATACTTGATGACTGGGAATTAACAACCACGGCTCTCCAGTTTAGCGAGATCAGGTTCGGTACACGAAAGTTACAGCTACTGCGCTCTTCTGTTTGATGCAACTTGCCGGTAAGCGAAACTCATAAACGAGCTAGGACCACATGTTGAATTTCAACCTGTCCTGAAATTTTCTTTGATCCTGGTATTCACCTATATGTAGGGACTGCACTGCAATATGTTCACATATTGTTATTATTTCATTTGTTTAACAAGATTCGACACATTAGCTTAAATGTCATTCGTTTATGAGCGCTCTATCGAGACGCAAGTGTTTTGTTCCAGTCCGTAAGTGTAAGACAAAGAATAGTGCTAATCCGCGTTCAAGGTTATCTTGGGCATTCTCTGCCTCTCGAGGTTTTGGATTTTTTCTTCTTTTGTGCGTGTGTTAACCGTTGGGCCGCATTCCTCAGCTTTTTTTCGCATAGTGAGGATTGAACAGCTATATAAGCTGGATTGGTGCGTCGTGGGAAATAAATTTACAGATAAGTGAAATCTACCTCTTTTGACACATTTACGTCTTAATCCCGTCTGCGTGGGTCAGGCCCGCGCGCGGGGGGGGGGGGGTGGTTCAAACCCCCCCCCCCATGAGCGTTTTGAATTACTTTTAAAAATTTATTATTTTCCTGTCCAGGAAAAAATATACTGCAAACCTTTTGGACACATAAAATGTCATTTGAGTTCGGTCACATTAGAAACAAGTCAAACCAAGGACGAAACTTTGCGAGAGTGGCTGGAAAGGGATGTATGCTAAGTTGGACGGCTTCTTTGAAGGATCTGTTAACGTTTCGACAAGCTTTGATATTAGCAAAAGTAGTGAGTAGACAACAGATGTCGGTCAGAGGGCTAGCAACGGCAGTTAAGGAGGAAAAACACGAAGTTGGAGACAATCGGGATATTGTTGCCTAGAAAATTTTTACCGCCGATGATTATTCCGTTAGAGTGGCAGCGAAATGGATCGCGAAGGTGGGCATCGGTATAGGGTGAAATACTGCCGCCAAGAAGTTCTCAACACCAGCTAGCAGATAAATAGGAACGACTAGCACCAAGAAGGATAAGAAACCCGGCAAATGTGGTTGTAAACAGATGTAAATTCTTATGGTCGACACCCCCGAATCGGTTCATGTCTCAACAGGGTATGATGTTTGCAGCAGACCTGAGCTGGTGAGATATATCGCGAAAGTTTGACAGCAAGTAAGGAAAAGTAGCTGTGGATAAAAACATGACGATTAACACAAAACATCATAAGCAAGAACACAATCAGCAATACTTAACGGTTGCCCCGGATGGATGAGAATTACGAGATACAAGAGGTTTAAGTATAGTCGGATGGCTTAACTACTACAAACCAATCCGAATCCACCACGAGCCAGCAGGCAACGCATAGTGGTCGGAAATGCCAAAAACGTCACTAGAGGACAAACCATTGAATATATTCATAGGGTATCTTTGGAGGAATTGTTCGTAAGAATATCCCCCACAATCTGTTAAAAATTAAAATGAGGCATGACTTATTATGATTGAACTAGAAAAATTAACTTTTTATACTGACGAGATAGAAAGTTGGTGTCTTCGACAAAGTTTTAGGAATGCTCATAATAAAGAATTTTGTTGAACAACTTGAGCTTAATGTTATCGATTTATAAAGCGTTTTCTAAGGCAAACCCCTTAAATTTAACTTTTTAATATAGATTTTTTCGCTGTGACTTTTCGTGCAAATGATGTTCCAGACAAATGTTGAGGTATTAAAACCACATAATATTGTTGAAGACTGCATGTAAAAATTAAATTATTGTTGAAGACTGCATGTAAAAATATTGTTGAACACTGCATATAAAATTTCACCTGAAATCGACGGCGCGGCGCACACCTCTTGTAAAAATACATTCGTTTTAGAGTTATTGAAGAATTTTAAATTTGTTTACAGCAAGTTCAACTGCGTATAAAAGAGAAAGGTGCACACCAAGATGGACGAGCAGGCACTATTTTCAATGTCCGAACTACGCATAATAGAGGTAAGTAGGTTTTAAGCTCATTTTGTAATGTTTTTTTACTTGGGTATTTTTACTTACAGTCTTCAACAATATTATGTGGTTTTAATGCCTCCACATTTGTCTGGAGCACGGTTTGCACGGTCACAGTGGAAAAAGTTATATTAAAAAAACTAAATTTGAGGGTGTTGCCATTGAAAACGCTTTACAAATCGATAACATTAAATCCTACAAGTTCAACTAGTTCAACAAAATTCTTTATTACGAGCATTTCTAAAACATTGTCGAAGACACCAACTTTCTACCACGTCAGCATAAAAAGTTAATTTTTTAATTTGATCGTAGTAAGCCATGCCTAATTTTAATTTTTTTAAGTTTGTGGGGAATATTCTTACGACCAATTCGTCCAAAGATACCTTGTGAAAATATTCGATGGTTTGGCCTCTAGTGAATTAAGTTCACGTTTTTGGGGTTTCCGACCACTATGCAGCGGTGTCTTTTGATGACTCCTTCTCGATAGCAAACATTTACCCAATTTGTTGAGCAGAGTTGTCTGGTTCACAAGACTAGGTCCAGGCCTATGAAACAATCTTCAATGTTTGGGGGTTTCTGTACGTTTCTTTTAAAATAAACGTTAAAAATTCAAAACCTCCCCTTGAGAATTTTCTGCGCACGGGCCTGGCGTGGGCGCTAACCCCGTGCGTCGACGGTGTCGATGGCTCCTTCCCCGGACGGCCAAATGGAGGTCGAATCGACTCCCAAGGCTCTCCCCCGACCCAAACAATATCCAGAGCTCTCGACCGGTCCCTTTGTGGTCTTCTTACGGCCCAAAACAAAATCGCTGAATCTATTACAGATTTCAAAAGACCTGACGGAACTATTCTCGGCTGTGACCAAAATAAGAAAGGTCCGCTCAGGCAGGGTCAGGGTCGTGTTGGCTAATTCAAAGCAGGTAAACGATATTGATTGCTGCGAGCACTTTACGAAGGACTACTATGTGTATATTCCAGCTGTAAAAGTACAGTCTGAAGGCGTTGTCATCGATGAGAGTTTGACATGCGAGGATCTGCTGCAGTACGGGGTTGGAGACCGCTCACTTCAACCAGTGAAAATTCTTAAGTGCTAGCGTTTGTCCTCAGTAGTAGTTGCGGGGGATGGTTCAAAAACGTACACCCAATCAAACTCTTATCGGGTGACCTTCGCTGGTACCGCTTTGTCGTATTACGTCCTCTTACGCGAGATTCGTCTGCCTGTGCGTCTGTTTGTACCGCGGGTCATGAATTGCACAAAGTGTAAATCATTGGGTCACGCAGCCACCCATTGTAGCAATAAGGCCCGCTATGGAAAAAGCGGTGAGAATCATGTGGATGATTCGTACAGTAAGAATGCTGAGAAGTGTGCTTACTGTGCAGAGAATCTGTATGATATTTCGGCATGTCCCGCGTACAAACTACGCGGGGATAAATTAAAACGTTCCCTTGCGGGACGATCCGAACGCTCTTTCGCAGAAATGCTAAAGAAAGCTACGCCACCATCCTCAACAAACATCTATGCTCACTTGCCTCCTGACGAGGGAGAGGCTGGTGACCCACAAGAGGGAACATCTATTAGGGCGCCTACACGTTATAGGAAGAGGAAGAACATTTCCTCTCCCAAAGTTCCTTGTAAAGGCCAGAAGGTGTCTCTTGAAGGGCCCGAAAGCCTCGGAGGATTAAGCTCAGAGAAGCAGTTCCCAGCGCTTCCAGGAACATCGAAAATCCCAAGTGTTCCTTTGTTTCAGTTCCATAATAATCACAGCACTGGAATTATCAAACTCTCGGACATAGTGGACTGGATAATAAAAACTTTCAATGTAACTGATCCTATTAAAAGTATTATGTTCGCTTTTCTCCCTACAGTAAGAACATTTTTGAAGCAGTTGACTGCTAAATGGCCCCTCCTTTCAGCGATTGTATCCTTCGATGGTTAACTCATCGAACGAGGTCACGGATTTGATCACTGTTCTACAATTTGCGATATTGGAATTGCAGAAGTATCATCCCAAAAATCCTTCAAAATTAAAAAATAGTTTGAGTTGCGTTGCATTTGCATTATGTGAAACTTGGTTAACTTCCGATATAGATCTCAACTTCCACGATTTTAATATTATTCGCCTGGATCGAGACACCCCCTATGGAGGAGTGCTTTTGGGGATCAAAAAGTGCTGTTCCTTCTTGACGGCGCCGGTGGTTGAGTGGTAAGCGTGGCCGCCACTCATTCCAGTTGGCCTGGGTTCAATTCCAGCCGAGGTCGTTGAGATTTTTCTGAGGTGAAAAAATCTGTATTCACGTCTTCCTTTGGAAGGGAAGTAAAGTCGTTGGTCCCCGGTCCATGAAATTTTGGTGGATCGATATCTAGTCCAGGTAATGCATTCACCTCTCTGGCGTCGGTAAAGAAGCAGTATATCCAACTTCTATACTCTACTAACAAAAATATCCTCCTCCCGTGATACTTGTGGAGTGCGCGCAGTAGTATATACGGCCTCTAGCAGAAGCAAGTATCGGACTAACAATTCCTTCCCTTTCCTTCCGCGATCTACGTTCGGGCCTGGCCGGCGCCGGTGTTGATCAGAAACACTTTAGGATTACCAGGAGTTGCACATTGAAAGATGTTCCGCTAATCCCAAGCAGATTATCTACTGATTCCCTGTGCAACTTCAGCTAGTCCCGATCGATAACGGAGTAACAGCCAGGGGTGGTCGCACAAGCTCAAACTCAAGCTCAAAAAGTGCTGTTCCTTCTACAGAATGAACTCCTCGATAACAGGTATTGAAGTTGTCGCTTGTCAAATAACATCCAAAGGCAAAGATCTTTGCATAACTTCCATATATATCCCCCCCAAAACCGCGATTGAGCATCGCCGGCTACATGACATCATAGAATCCCTGCCTGCACCGCGACTAGTTTTAGGAGACTTTAACTCTCGCTGTGCGGAATTGGGTTGCCTTTATGATGATAACCGTTTCTCTGTAATTCACAATATTTGCGACAACTTCAATATGACAATTCTAAACACGGGTGAAATGACACGGATTCCTCCCCCACCAGCGCGCCCAAATGCATTAAATTTATCCCTTTGCTCGACCTACAGTTAGAATGCGCGTGAAAGGTAATCCCTGATCCCCACGGTAGCGACCATCTGCCGATCGTAGTCTCAATCAGTAACGGCTCAAGGCCATTGGAAACAATCAATATTTCATATGACCTCACACGAAATATCGCTTGGAAGAGCTATGCTGCCGCGATATCCGACAACAACGAATCTACTCAAGAACTTCCTCCGGAGGAAGAGTACAGTTTTTTGGCTGGCTTGATACTCGACAGCGCGAATCAAGCTCAGATTAAGCCAGTACCCGGCGCGAACATACAAAAACGTTCTCCCGATCTCTGGTGGTATAAAGAGTGCTCAGAAGTGTACACGGAGAAGGCCGCCGCGTATTAGACCTTCCGGGACGCGCGTTTCCGCCATCGCTACCGACAGTACGCGATGGCGGAAACGCGCATGAAGAGTTTGATAAAAGCCAAAAACCGTTGCTATTGGCGCCGGTTCGCCGACGGACTAACGAGAGAAACATCGATGAGTACTCATTGGAGTACGGCCCGGCGCTTACGAAACCGAAACAGTACTAATGAGAGCGTGGAATATTCAAACTGTTGGATATTCGATTTTGCCAAGAAGGTTTGTCCGGATTCCGCCCCGGCACAGAAGATTTACCGCGCCGCGTCTCCTCACGATAGCGCGAACGAAACACCTTTTGCGATGGTGTAGTTCTCACTTGCTCTCTTGTCGTGTAACAATAAAGCTCCGGGGCCAGACAGAATCAAATTCAACTTGTTGAAGAATCTGCCAGACTCTGCCAAGAGCCGCTTGTTGAACTTACTTAATAAATTTCTTAAGGCTAACATTGTCCCACTCGATTGGAGACAAGTGAAGGTCATCGCCATCCAAAAACCAGGAAAACCAGCCTCCGGCCACAACTCGTATCGACCGATCGCTATGCTATCCTGTATGCGGAAGTTGTTCGAGAAAATGATCCTATTCCGCCTCGACAATTGGGTCGAAGCAAATGGCTTACTGTCAGATACACAATTTGGCTTTCGCAAAGGCAAAGGGACGAACGGTTGTCTTGCGTTGTTCTCAACCGAAATTCAAAATGATTCAGTTTCTATTCTTTCAGAGAAGCTGCACCAGCATGGTCTTTCAGCGACTTTAAACAACTTTTTACTAAGCTTGTTGTCGGAAAAGCACATGCATTTTTCGCATGGTGACTTATCGACATCACGATTTAGCTATATGGGCCTTCCCCAGGGCTCATATCTAAGCCCCGTGTTATACAATTTCTATGTCAACGACATTGATGAATGTCTTGACAATTCCTGCACGTTAAGACAACTTGCAGACGATGGCGTGGTGTCTGTTACGGGACCCAAAGCTGTCGATCTACAAGGACCATTACAGAATACCTTGGACAATTTGTCTGCATGGGCTATTAAGCTGGGTATCGAATTCTCCACGGAGAAAACTGAGCTAGTTGTATTTTCTAGGAAGCGTGACCCAGCACAACTACAGCTTCAATTAATGGGTCAAACTATAGCTCAGGTCTTCACAGTAAAATATTTAGGGGTCTGGTTCGACTCGAAAGGTACTTGGGGATGCCATATTCGGTATCTGAAACAGAAATGCCAGCAAAGGATCAACTTTCTTCGTACAATAACCGGAACATAGTGGAAGACCTAATTAGGTTGTATCAAACAACGATACTGTCGGTACTGGAATACGGATGCTTCTGCTTTCGCTCCGCCGCGAACATACATTTTATCAAACTCGAAAGAATTCAGTATCGTTGTTTGCGTATCGCCTTAGGGTGCATGCAGTCGACCCATACGATGAGTCTCGAAGTGCTGTCGGGCGTTCTCCCGTTGAAAAATCGATTTTGGGAACTCTCATATCGATTGCTCATTCGATGCGATATCTTGAACCCGGTCGTGATTGAAAATTTCGAAAGGCTTGTTGAGCTCAATTCTCAGACCCGTTTCATGTCCCTGTACTTTGACTACATGGCGCAGAACATTGATCCTTCTACAATCCAAACCGTGTGCATTTCATAAATACTTCTGAATCTACTGTTTTCTTCGACACATCCATGAAAGACGAGATCTGTGGAATTTCGAACCACATACGCCCACAAGTGGTTCCAAACAGCTTTTTTATAATAAATTCCGAGAAGTCGACTGCTCTAAGATGTTTTATACTGACGGATCAAACTTCGAAGGGTCCACTGGCTTCGGTATTTTCAATCAAAAGTTCACCGCCTCCTACAAATTCAGTGACCCCGCTTCAGTTTACGCCGCAGAACTAGCTGCTATTCAGTATACCCTTGGAGTCATTGAAACATTACCCGCAGGCCATTACTTCATCGTTTCGGATAGCCTCAGTTCCATTGACGCTATTCGCTCGATGAAACATGGAAAGCACTCCTCGTATTTTTTGGGGAAAATACGGGAGCTACTGAGTGCTTTATCTGACAACTCTTTCCAGATTACCTTGGTATGGGTCCCTTCTCATTGCTCCATTCCGGGCAATGAGAAGGCGTTTACGAAAGACCAATTTGCTTCAGCGAATTTTCCAGTATTACTCATCAGAGAACCCACAAAAGTTGGCAAACTTCGTGGAGCAGTGGGGAGCTGGGAAGGTGGCTACATTTGATAATCCCTAAGGTATTGACGAAACCTTGGTTCAAGGGGATGGATGTGGGTCGTGACTTCATTCGTGTGATGTCCCGACTCATGGCAAACCATTACACGCTGGATGCACATCTTCGGCGTATTGGGCTCGTGGATAGTGGTATCTGCGCTGGTGGTGACGGCTATCACGACATCGAGCACATTGTCTGGGCGTGCACCGAGTACAGTTCCGCCAGGTCTTGGCCCGAGGAAGACCAACCAACGTCCCGGTTCGAGATGTGCTGGCAAGCCGCGATCTCCTCGATATGTCCCTCGTATACACCTTCGTAAAAACCATCGATATAAAAATGTAACTGCCCCTTTTTTCAATCAGGCCCTCTTCCGCCTGTACCATACACCCACGAAGGTTTGACGCGACTCCAAGGCGACACCAAACATCTTTGTCGAATGAGCCAACCAACACGGAACCTACGTACAAACCACACGCGCAACTCGAACTCTTTCCGATCCGCATCTGAGCCGTACTACGAAATCGTCTGGAGGAACCCCTGCCGATTCGAGGAGTTCCCGGCGTCCCAGTACATAAGTCTTCCTAATGATGGCCACCAGAGTCTGCAACCTATGCCGTTGATCTTCCGATGCCTGAAACTGAAAGTTAATAACTTTCTTCCCTGCCATCTTTGTCCACCCTCCCTCCCCTGACTCTTATACACAGAATTATAATTCCCCCCTTTCCAACAAATATCTTCCCTAAGAATTTAGCTCTTTCTGTCTGTTTAATTAATTTTAATTAATTAATCTCCCCGACTCTTTACAAAATAAAATCCCGCCCTCTAGTTATTCCTAGTTTTAAGACAGTTATAAAATTGTCCTCCTTACTAAAAAATATTTGCTTCAATAATCTTCCTGCTAAAAATGTCAAACCATATAGCCATAAAAACTAAATGACCCCCTAAGCTTACGAAAACTATATTACCTTCTTGTGTATATGTATAAGATAGCTATAAATTCTCCTTAGTTTAATTTAAAAAAGAAATCAATATGTAATCCCCTAGTTTTAATTAATTAAAATGTAAAACAAAACAAAATTGGCACCCTTAAGCTAACGCAAACTTGCCTTATCAAATAAACGAATTGAATAAAAAAAATGGTTTTTTGCTTGTTTTACCAGCGTATAGCTTGCAATTTAACGTTCTTAAATAATTTTAGTCAAATGTCAACCGCGACTACGTTTTGCAAAACCCATTTCATCGGTCTAATTTGAGCCATTTTTTCAAGAATGCCCAGATAAATTTCGTGAATAACGCACTCAATGTTGACCTCTAGCTCATCAGTTGTTAACTTGTTGTCGATGTAGACGATAGACGACGTAACACCATAAAGGAAGTTCAAAGACAAATATCTTTTTTTTTGGTTTTTTTACGTAAGTTCCAATACTTTATTTAAGGCTCTTTGGTGGTATCCAACGGGGAAAACAGATCGAATGGTGAGTTAAGCGAAAGTAATTATGTGAAAAAAATCTCCACAGAGGCTGGACCTGCAACTATCCCTGGGATATGATGACGTCCCAGAAAGATCACATTATTATCGAATTGGCGACAGTAATCGTACCCTGCCTCTAAATCGAAAAAATACACAACCGCAGCAGCCACCCAAACGCAGGACTTGATATCTAGCGGGGAAATTTAATAGATCAAATGTGTTGGGTGGCAGCTCCGGTTGTGTGTGATGTTGCTTTAGAGGCAGGGTACGGTCACTGTCGCCAATTCGATAATCATGTGATCTATCTGGGACGTCATCATATCCCAGGGATAGCATAGGGTTTTGTGCATTGGGTCAGAGGCCCATGGGTTGCAGGTTCGAATTCTGCCTCTGGGGAGATTTTTTTCAGATAATTGTTTTCGATTAACTCGCCCTTTCGATCTGTTTTCCCCTTTGGGTACCACTAGGGTTGTAGTACCGGTAATACCGGTACCGAAAATTCAGGGAATGCCAACCCATTATTGGTGCCCTAATACCGGTAGGGGAGCCCGGGGCTAGTTGGCGGTTGGGGTAAGTTGGCGGAATCCTCTTTTCTCCGTTTCTATTAGACATATAGCGCTACCCCTCGTTATGTATCTCAAGTTATGTGAAACCCATTATCCAATGTGTTTTGTTTGAAAAAAAAAAATGTTTTGTGGAAGTTGTGGGCGATATTGTGTTTTCGAACATATCAAGTAATTTTCCTAAATTTTAAACACTTTGTGTTGTCAGGCCCGTAGCCCGGATTTTGTTTCGGGAGGGGCTAAAAGTATGCAATTTTTAAAGTGTTTACGATTAGAGATGACCGAACAAGTTGCAAACCAAAATGAGGTGCAGGAGACAACAAACCGAATTGTCATCACAAAAGTTCGTGTTCGTAAATGCAGTTACTCTTCAATTCGATATACATCGCGATCGATGACGCAATTTGTTTGTTTAAATTTTAAATACTTTTCACAACTAATGCAACAGAACTATTTACATTCCCATTACGAGAATAAATCTTGTATTTTTTTATTATTTTTTTTTTTTCCATACGTTTATTTGACACGGCATTTGCAAAAGCTTTTTACGCCAGTTTCTTTTTTTTACATAGCACGTTACAAAAATCCTTAAGACTAATTTTAACTATACTAGTACTTTGTCTAAAACTAACACTGAAATCACTTTATTGTTTGCTTTTTTCCTTACATTGTTGTATTTCATAATGATCTAGTATTTTCGGGTGTATTTATTTACTTTTTTTCTGTTATTGTCTAAATTTAAAAACTAAATATTCTAGGACACTTTAATTGGTGAATGATTAGCCTTGGATGAGAGTATGAGGAGATGAATTTAATTAAATTTTGACAGACGCTGTTTTTAGAAAATGATAGATAAGTTCCATGTATAGAGGATCGCGATACGCCAGGATGTCTCTAACAGGAACATGGATTGGTCTTCCTCGGACTTGTAAAGAATCTACTAATTGTGATCTGGCTTCACGATATTCAGTGCAGGACCAAACAACATGCTCAATGTCATGGTAACCTTCTCCACAAGCACAATGATTACCCTCAGCGAGCCCAATACGACGGAGATGCGCATCTAAAGTATAATGATTGGACATGAGCCTAGACATCACACGGATGAAGTCTCGACTTACATCCAATCCTTTGAACCATGCCTTCGTTGATACTTTAGGGATAATTGAGTGTAGCCATCGTCCCATATCTCCATTGTCCCAAGATGTTTGCCAACTAGCAAGTGTCCTCTGTCGAGAAGCGCTATAAAATTCATTGTAAGCGATGGGTCTTTCATATATTTCACCATCTAGTGCACCAATCTTGGCTAAATTATCAGCTTTCTCATTTCCCGCAATAGAGCAATGGGCGGGGAGCCACACTAGGGTAAATTTATAACATTTTCTTGTCAGGTTACTCAGAGATTCTCGTATCTTCCCCAAAAAGAATGGATCGTGATTATCAATCCTCTTTGAGCGTAGAGCTGCAATTGTGCTGAGACTATCAGTGAGGATAAAGTAATGGTTCGGGGGTAAAGTATTAATTATTTGAAAACTATAGTGAACTGCTGCTAGTTCCGCTATATAAACAGAGGCGGGTTCTGCAAGTTTGAGAGAAATTGAAAAATTATTGTTGAAAATACCGAAACCAGTGGCCTCACTGATTCGTGACCCATCAGTGTAAAACATTTTAAGGCAGTCTATGTGTTGATATTTACTTGTGAATATCTTAGGGATCTCCCGCGAGCGTAGATGATCCGGAATTCCACGAATCTCTGCTTGCATGGACGTGTCAAAGAATAAAGTGGAATCAGGAATATCTAGTATATTGACGTATGTGGGAACATACCTAGCAGGCGTTATTTCTTGTGACATGTGATTGAAATACACTGTCATGAATCTGGTTTGGGGTTGAAGCTCGACAAGTCTTTCAAAATTTTCAATTACCAGTGGGTTCATAACCTCACATCGAATAAGTAAACGAGAAGAGAGATCCCAGAATCGGTCTTTTAAAGGAAGAACTCCCGCTAGTACTTCAAGACTCATTGTATGGGTCGAATGCATGCAACCTAAGGCAATTCGTAAACAGCGATACTGTATCCGTTCCAGTTTAATAATGTGAGTGTTCGCTGCTGAACGGAAACAGATGCACCCATATTCCATTACTGAAAGTATTGTTGTTTGATACAATCTTATCATGTCACTTGGATGAGAACCCCACCATGATCCAGTTATTGTTCGCAGAAAATTTATCCTTTGTTGGCATTTCGTTATTAGATACCTAATGTGGCCTCCCCATGTGCCTTTAGAATCGAACCAAATTCCAAGGTATTTAAAAGTCAGGACTTGGGCTATCGTTCTACCAACCAACTGAAGCTGAAGCTGAGCTGGATCACGCTTCCTTGAGAAAACGACCAACTCTGTTTTCTCCGTAGAGAAATCGATGCCCAGCTTTAAAGCCCAAATTGATAAATTATCCAAGCTATCTTGCAATGGTTGTTGTAAATTTATAGCTTTTGGTCCTGTGGCAGAAACCACCCCATCATCTGCAAGTTGTCTTAAAGTGCATGGGCTGACAATACAATTATCAATGTCATTCACGTAAAAATTATAGAGAAGGGGGCTTAGACAAGAGCCTTGTGGGAGGCCCATGTAACTTATTCTGAATGTCGCCAAATCGCCATATGAAAAATGCATGTGCTTTTCTGACAATAAATTGTATAAATAATTATTTAATATCGGTGAAAGACCACATTGATGTAGCTTCTCCGAGAGAACATCAATGGAGACTGAGTCGAATGCTCCTTTTATGTCTAAGAACACAGACGCCATTTGTTCTTTTTTTGCGTAAGCGAGTTGGATTTCTGACGAAAGTAGCGCCAGACAATCATTCGTTCCCTTTCCCCTCCGAAAACCAAACTGGGTATCTGATAGCAAGCCGTTCGCCTCAACCCAATTGTCGAGACGTCGTAGGATAATTTTTTCCAACAATTTCCTGATGCAGGATAGCATTGCAATCGGTCGATACGAGTTATGGTCGGAGGCTGGCTTTCCCGGTTTTGGAATAGCGATAACTCTCACTTGTCTCCAGTCGTGCGGGACAATGTTCTGCTCAAGAAGCTTATTGAATAAATTCAACAAGCGTCTTTTTGCTAGGTCAGGCAGATTCTTCACCAAGTTGAATTTAATTCTGTCTAGTCCCGGAGCATTATTGTTGCATGAGAGGAGTGCAATTGAGAATTCCATCATTGTCAAAGGCGAATCTATGAAATCGTTACTTGTGGGAGCATCGCGAGTGATTTTCTGCGCAGGAGCAGAATCGGGACAAATTTTCTTGGCAAAATTAAATATCCAACGATTCGAAAAATCTTCGCTTTCATTAGTCACGTTTCGATTCCTCATTCTTCTGGCTGTGTTCCAAAGAGTACTCATTGATGTTTCTCTTGACAAGCCATTAACGAAGTGTCTCCAATAACTAGATTTTTTGGCACGACGTATACTGTCAAATTTGTTTTGCAAAATGAAATAATTTTCAAAGTTCTCACGTATACCCCCTTTCTGTTTCATAATTTCTTTGTAGGCAACTTGTTTAGCTTCATATGCATCAGAGCACTCTTTGTCCCACCAAGGATTAGGGGGCCGTCTATTTATTGTCATTCCAGGATTGCATTTCGTTTGGGCTTGTTCTGCTGCTTCAATAATTAAACCCGCTAAGAATTCATATTCTTCGGTAGGGGGTAGCTCTTCTGTCGAAGCAAGAGAAGTGGAAAATAATGTTTCGTATGTTTTCCAATCAATATTTCGTGTTAAGTCATAAGGAACATTGATTGAATTCGTAAGGCCTAATTCACTGTTAATTGAAACAACGATTGGCAAATGATCGCTACCGTGAGGATCAGGTACAACCTTCCACGTGCAATCTAACCGAAGTGATGTCGAGCACAGAGATAGATCTAATGCACTTGGACGTGCAGGAGGTCTGGGGATGCGTGTTGTTTCGCCAGTATTTAAAACTGTCATATTAAATTCGTCACATACATTGCATATCAAAGAGGATCGATTATCATTGTAGAGGGAACCCCACAATACTCCGTGCGAGTTGAAGTCTCCCAGTATCAGACGCGGAGCAGCCATGGATTTCACTACCTCAAAAATTTGACGTTGTCCAATTTGAACTTTGGGAGGTATATATATAGAAGCGATAGACATGTCTTTGCCTTTAATGTTCGTTTGGACAGCTACAGCCTCAATGCCCGCAAACAAGGGGATGTTAATTCTATAGAAAGAATAGCACTTTTTAATTCCTAGAAGCACTCCTCCATACGGGGTGTCTCGGTCTAGGCGAATAATGTTGAAATCATTTAAGTTGAAATTA